>NC_057814.1:542728190-542917615 GCF_018294505.1 Triticum aestivum
GGGGTGAATAGGCAACTAACAATTTTTAGCTTTTCTTTACCAATTTAAACTTTGCATCAAAGTAGGTTGTCTAGATATGCAACTAGGTGAGCAACCTATATGATGCAACTACAATAAGCATACAAGCAAGCAAGAGATAAGGCACAAATAAACTTGCACAAGTAAAGTCACGAGATAACCAAGAGTGGAACCGGTGAAGACGAGGATGTGTTACCGAAGTTCCTTCCCTTTGAGAGGAAGTACGTCTCCGTTGGAGCGGTGTGGAGGCACAATGCTCCCCAAGAAGCCACTAGGGCCACCGTATTCTCCTCACGCCCTCACACAATGCGAGATGCCGTGATTCCACTATTGGTGCCCTTGAAGGCGGCGACCGAACCTTTACAAACAAGGTTGGGGCAATCTCCACAACTTAATTGGAGGCTCCCAATGACACCACTAAGCTTCACCACAATGGACTATGGCTCCACGGTGACCTCAACCGTCTAGGGTGCTCAACACCCAAGAGTAACAAGATCCACAAGGGATTAGTGGGGGGATTCAAATATCTCTTGGTGGAAGTGTAGATCGGGGCCTCCTCAACCAATCCCTAGAGAATCAACAAGTTTGATTGGCTAGGGAAGGAGATCGGGCGAAAATGGAGCTTAGAGCAACAATGGAGCTTGGAGGTGGAAGAGGTGGTCAACTAGAGGAGGAAGACACCCCTTATATAGTGGAAGAACAAATCCAACCATTATCCACCAACTCAGCCTGCGCAGCGCGGTACTACCGCACCTGAGACGCGGTACTACCGCAGGGGCACGCGGTACTACCGCACCTGAGGCGCGGTACTACCGCAGGGGTACCCGGTACTACCGCAGAGCCCCGCGGTACTACCGCCCACGCAGCAGAGACCAGAACAGCCACACATGCACTAAGGCAGAGGGCGGTAGTACTGCTGGCGCGGTACTACCGCTCCCCCTTGCGGTACTACCGCAAGGCAGGGGCTGTCCAGGGATGGGAAGGCACGGATATAAAAATTACATCCGTGGCTACTTCCGCAGAGTAGGAGTCGATGCAAAAACCCGACGCGGTAGTACCATAAGCCAGCCACGGTACTACCACGCGAGGTGCGGATGTAAAAAATTACATCCGCCCCTTGGAGCCGCGTAGTTGCGGAACTAAGCAGGGACCACGGTACTACCGCTTACCAAAAGCGGTACTACCGTGGGGCCTTGCGGTACTACCGCACCAGCGGGCGGTACTACCGCTCTGACAAGCGGTACTACCGCACTTCCTAGTTCGGCAGAAAAGAGCTATAATTGCATAGACAAGGAAAACTTAGGATGCTCCAAAGGCAAGAGGAAAGGAGGTGCAAGGGACGATGTGTACGTGATGAATCCACCCAACCTTTCCAAAGCGGACCCCCTCTTAATAGTACGGCTTCCCTACGACTCAATACCACCGAAAAGAACCGAAGAGAAACGCCGTCTTCTATAGCCTTTGAGGGGAACCCAATCATCTTGTGCCTAGTCAATATATCTGAAATATTTGATGCACATGATTAGTCCGCAAAAGCATTGTCATCAATCACCAAAACCAACTAAGGGATAAAAATGCCCTTACAACCCTATGGTGCAAACGCCACGTACGCGGCCGAGAAGGCGTACGTGCCCATGTTACGCCTTCCGGGAATAGTGTTGCACTTATAACCGTCAGTAAATTTTGAGCATGCGTCCCGTCACAATTCTTTTTAGAAGAACAGGGATGCCGCATCCCGTCACATTCCAATTGTAACCTATTCACACCGATCAAAACCTAAACGGTTTCTCACTTAGGAGCGTATTACTACGCGGTCATAAATACTAGTACTCCAAGATGACTGCACATTCCTCCTCAAATCCTCATCCACAAAAAGTCAAAAACAAACAAGTCATTCATCATCGTTCCCTTGCGTCCGCCATGGCCAGCGTGAGTTCTGGGTCGAGAGGTTGCCACCAGGGAGAGGCGAGCCTGGAAGCGGAAGCACGAGAGATGTCCCGCCTCGCCGCGAAAGCAGCCAACATGTCTCACGGCCGTAGCAGCAGAGAGGTCCCGCCGCGCTGCCGAAGCAGCACGGAGGTCCCGCCGTAGCGTCGATGCAACAGACTGGTCCGGCTGCGCCACGGAAGCAGAAGAGATGTCCCGCCGCACCGCGAATGCAACAGAGATGTCCTCCCGCGCCGTGGCAGACTGGGAAAATGTCTCGCAGGCAGGCGAGGACTCTTACAAGCGCATGGGTGCCCTCATCCTTAGGCAGATGGATCAGATCTCCAGGTGGGCGAGGTTGCAGGATGAAAGCCTCGTTTGAACAGTCTACCGACATCATCCGACAACTAAATGAGAGCAATGCGAAGCTCCGGGCCGAGCGCGACCTACTGAGGGCGAAGATCATCGGAAGTGCGGAGCAGTAGGAACAGACCACTGCCTTGTTGAAGAGGACCGGCGTCATCGTCGAGAAACTTATGGACGAGAATGCCATGTTGCGCATCGAGCACAGAAGGCTGGTGGAGGAATCCGTGGATGCTCTCAAGCAGCATCTTGAGGACAAGAAAGAGCTTGTCACCGCTCGCCGCGAAGACTAGTTCCCGCGGCCTGCAGCAACGCATCAAGAAAGTAGAGATCAGCGAGCCAGATCGTTGTCTTCCTTCTTCTTTTGCCCTTGTGTATTTCGGGCGTTGCCGCATGTGGCTTTTTAACTATGTTTCTAAATATGTAAGATACTTATTATCCACTGTCATCGTCCTTATATTCATCATGCTCGCTATAAGTCGCAGTCGATGCTATATAGGTCCGTCGGATCTTACATCAAGATCCGTGCAAAACTTTCTTTTTAGGTTTTCTTTTTTCTCTCTTAAATCTCAGTCCAGTGAGACATATAGCCACGCCGTAGAACAGGTGCTCGGGCGCCATTAATGGAGACGTTGGGAGGGAGGTGCGCGGCGGGTAGCGGCCAAAGGGCTCTCCTCCCGATGAGCACGCGCAGGGGTCTGATCGCAGCCTCCCGTACTCAAATAGCTACCCCGCACGACATCTCCTAGCCAGTAAAAAAAAGGGGACACGTGGCCGCACGTAATTGGTAAGTAGAATGCCCACGGTTTCAATAATACTTGTGTTTCCGATTTGTAACGTGACAGCACTTGTTCCAAAATGACTTTGTTGATTGTTAATGTGTGCGCCTTCGCAAATCGGACTGAAAAATTACCACAACATGTTGGTGCCATGTCATGACACCATGCCAAGTTTCATGATTTTCAGGCGTGTTTTGGAATTACAGGAATTAAAAAACCAAGTTTCTCAATCTTTCCGGCCGAGCCACGACGCCCAGATGTTTGAATTTCACTCCCATCTCTTGCATGGGACCTACAAATTCACCCAAGGACACACATGTGATTTTTCAAACAACTTTGGTGCACTGGAGCTTGTGCTTGTAGTTCAAATTTGAATTATGCACATTAAATGTCCAGAAACTCAATTAATGTATAAAAAGGCCAAACGAACCCGGAATAATTCCAAAATTTAGCACGGTACTTCTATTTGGTCTAATCTTCCTGTGTAAAAAAATTAAGGCGGGAGAAGGCAGTGTACGTATGTCATTTCGCACACGGAGGTGACACGTTCCCTCTCGGAACCACGAGCCTTCTTGAGGGAAGCTCCGGTTTGCAAGAAGCTTACACCAAATCTTGTACCAATTTGGCCAAAAAAATTACCGCAGCATGTTGGTGCCATGTCAGGACACCATGCCAAGTTTCATGATTTTCCGGCATGTTTTGGATTTATAGGAATTAAAAAACCAAGTTTCTCAATCTTTCCGGCCGAGCCACGACGCCCAGATGTTTGAATTTCACTCCCATCTCTTGCATGGGACCTAGAAATTCACCCAAGGACACACATGTGATTTTTCAAACAACTTTGGTGCACTGGAGCCTGTGCTTGTAGTTCAAATTTGAATTATGCACATTAAATGTCCAGAAACTCAATTAATGTATAAAAAAGGCCAAACGAACCCGAAATAATTCCAAAATTTAGCACGATACTTCTATTTGGTCTAATCTGCCTGTGTAAAAAAATTAAGGCGGGAGAAGGCAGTGTACGTATGTCGTTTCGCACACGGAGGTGACACGTTCCCTCTCGGAACCATGAGCCTTCTTGAGGGAAGCTCCGGTTTGCAAGAAGCTTACACCAAAGCTTGTCCCAATTCGGCCAAAAAATTACCGCAGCATGTTGGTGCCATGTTAGGACACCATGCCAAGTTTCATGATTTTCAGGCGTGTTTTTGGATTTACAGGAATTAAAAAACCAAGTTTCTCAATCTTTCCGGCCGAGCCACGACGCTCAGATGTTTGAATTTCACTCCCATCTCTTGCATGGGACCTACAAATTCACCCAAGGACACACATGTGATTTTTCAAACAACTTTGGTGCACTGGAGCTTGTGCTTGTAGTTCAAATTTGAATTATGCACATTAAATGCCTAGAAACTCAATTAATGTATAAAAAGGGCCAAACGAACACGGAATAATTCCAAAATTTAGCATGATACTTCTATTTGGTCTAATCTGCCTGTGTAAAAAAGTAAGGCGGGAGAAGGTAGTGTACGTATATCGTTTCACACACGGAGGTGACACGTTCCCTCTTGTAACCAAGAGCCTTCTTGAGGGAAGCTTCGGCTTGCAAGAAGCTTACACCAAAGCTTGTCCCAATTCGGCCAAAAAAATTACTGCAGCATGTTGGTGCCATGTCATGACACCATGCCAAGTTTCATGATTTTCAGCCGTGTTTTGGATTTACAGGAATTAAAAAACCAAGTTTCTCAATCATTCCGGCCGAGCCACGACACCCAAATGTTCGAATTTTATTCTCATTTCTTGCATGTGACCTATAAATTCACCCAAAGACACACATGTGATTTTTCAGCAAACTTTGGTGCATTGGAGCATGTGCTTGTAGTTCAAATTTGAATTATGCACATTAAATGCCCAGAAACTCAATTAATGCATAAAATGCCAAACGAACCCGGAATAATTTCAAATTTAAACACGACACTCATGTGCTAGTTGCATGTTCAATGTACGTAAATGTTCTAGCAATTCAAACACCATCCTTTCCCTCTGTAACACCATTTTGTCTTTCAAAACATAATGAAAAAATCAGGTATACCATAAACAGTTTACTAGAAAGAATCATGTGGATGCGATATAAAATATCTTGGTGCACCGTCTTGTCTGGCTTACGCAGGAAGCTTCATCGTCTACAGTCCACCGCCCCCGCTTGAACCACACTTGCGCGCCAGTTTCTCGCGGCACCGAGCGATTTTTTTTGCCACCACGGAAATATCTATCTCCCCGCCCCCTCCCTCCTACCAAAAGCCATATTTCCACTGTTCCTCCTTGCTTTCCAAGTTCAAACCTTCACTGCTGCTTACTGGCAGCTCAGCCTCCTCGCCGGCGACCCTTCTTCTTGCAGCGCCACCTCCTCGCCGGCTACCCTTCTTCTTGCAGCGCTGCCTCCTCGCCGGTGACCCTTCTTCTTGCTGCGCGGCCTCCTCGCCGCCGACCCTTCTTCTTGCTGCGCGGCCTTGTCGATATGGTCAGGTAATCCACACCCCACCCACACCATCCTCCTCCTTTCCCGTCCCACATGCCCCGACCGACGGAGCGACACCTTCCACCGAAACCACTGCCCCCCTCCTCCAATTAAGTGCCGCCCACAACCATTTTACACGCAGTATAACGTGGAGCTGAGTAGCATGCAGCCGTACGCGCGAACGAGGTCGCTATGGCTGCGCGTGTCGACCGCCAGATCTTGGAGGAGCACCTCGTCTTTGAGGCCACTGTCGACACCGCCACGCGGTTGTCTACTTTAAAATACAGTTCGTGATGTTTTCTCGAGGCCACCGCCAGTGCCTTCTAGTGATTTGTCCTCTGTAATGTTAATATGCAATCTGATGTTCAATTATCAGTTTGGTCCTCTGAAATGTAATGTTCATTTAACACTTTGGTCCAACAATTGCTACATTTCGTAATACTGTTCTCAAGCATTCTTTGATTTGTTAACTGTCTTATCTTCTAGTACATGTTTCTATTCTGCAATGTCGTGCTCAGTTAACTATTTTGGTTCATTTGGTCTGCTGTCCATTTAATTGTTTGGTTCAGTTCTGCAATTTGATTTTCATTTGCTGTGGGTACAATTTTGTATTGTTATGCATGTGACACCAATCGAATTTGGCTGTACTCAATACATATTCCACTAATAGTATGGCAACTCTCAATTAACCCGATCAAGATCTTCCTTATGTGTGTTGCAGGGAAACAATGGGAGACATTGCGGTTTACCGTCGAGGTTTGTTCAAGTAGGGTCCTTTGGCTAATAGCAGATTATTGTGCAGTTGCAGGAATTATTCTAATATTTAGGTTTCTTACAATTTGGTCTTGCACATGTAGCTCCTACTGTCAAGAAACTCAGAAAGATTGTTAGGATGAAGAAACTTGCGATGAATAACTGCAAGATCTTTGTTTGCACAATGAAGAAGACATCCGTCAACTATAGGATGGTACCAACTCTATTACCTTGTTTTTACCCCTTGCGCCATTTCAAAATTTACAACAGCGATTTATGCATAGCTTTGTTTTCAGTACTTTTCAAAGCAGTTCACCGATGATTACCTCTCAAACCACCTGCATGGTCAAGAGGCAAGCAAGGTATTCATTCAACACCCACGGTACAATATTGAAGTCTTGCTGAAGAGGACGAAGGTTGGGCGGGCAATTATCCATAGCCACTGGCCTAAAGTTGCAAGGACATTCAACATCACTGAAGGCTCAATATTTGCCTTCCGCTTCTGCAGTTTCCCAGATAAGATTCATCTTTCTATTTACCATTTATGATGCTACTTTCCAAAGGTTTTTGATGCTACATGTGAAACTTGGTGCTGTTGTGTAATGGCGTAACTGAGTGCCGAAGCTATCTGATGTAATTCGATTATGAAATCCTGGTTGCTTTTATACGGATATGAAATATCTGGCATGTTTTATAAGAAATACCAGTTTGATTAGTACATGGATTATCAATAATAGGCTAATTACCCTGCTTATTGTGGTTTTCTATTGCAGAAGGTTACTCAGACAGCACCGTGGGCGATGAACTCAAACAACCCGCACGGTTTCTAGAAAGTAGGCATGTTCGATCAACTAACAATCAAACACGGCTTCCGGCAGCGAACTGTTTGCGTTAGGCCACCTTGCACAAACGTTTCCACACAAAGAACTGTGTGTGATATACATACCTATGGAAATGTTTTTCTAGGATTCACCGTGTGGGATGTACATACCTACGGAAATGATTTTCTGGGATTCACCATGTGGGATGTACATACCTACGAAAATGATTTTCAGGGATTCACCATGAGGGATGTACATACCTACGGAAATGATTTTCTGGGATTCACCGTGTGGGATGTACATACCTACGGAAATGATTGGGTTTCGATGCCTCACCCGATCGCACATGGCCCCAGCCTGGGTCCCAGGAGGGCCTATCCCCGACGATTTCTGGGTCGTGTGGGAAGGACACCCTATCGCACACACTCACATGGCAACGGTTCCAAATGCTGTCGCGGAAAGGGGTTAAAAACTGTTTGTTTAGCATGTCGCTGTACCAGTGTTCTGAGATTGAAATAAACCAGAAAAGTTCCCAGTCAGGGGACACCATGTACTGCGTTTCTGTGACCTTTTGAGGGATTGACTGCTACTGCGTTGAGGCTAGTGATCTTGCCGCAGATTGGTTTTTGTTCTTGTTAGATAATAGCAAGGGCTGAAATCTATTTTTACCCGATCATTTACTTTGAGTACGGTATTTTTCTAGTTATCACAGATCGTTCTACTACGCTGTGACGACTACAGTGCTGTGAAAGATCGGGCCGCGACACGCATGAATTAGTGTCTCGCTAGTTCGTGTTACATCACATATAGAGTCATACTTTGTTCTAGATATCGAGTTGTAAGTAAATAGAAGTGTGATGATCATCATTATTCATCATTAGAGCATGTCCCAGTGAGGAAAGGATGATAGAAACTATGATTCCCCCACAAGTCAGGATGAGGCTCCGGAAAAATATAAAAAAATAAGAAAAAAGAAGAAAAAAAGTGAGGCCAAAAAGAGCCCAAGAAAAAAGAAAAAAAAAGAAAAAAAGAAAAAAAGAGAGAAAAAGAGAGAAGGGGCATGAAAATACCACACTTGTGCATCAGAGTAGCACCATGTTTTTCACATAGAGAGTCTCCTATGTTGTCGCTTTCATATACTAGTGGGAATTTTTCATTATAGAGTTAGATGCACACCCACTTAGTTTTCATATTGAGCTTTCATATACACTGATAGCTCTTACTGCATCTGTTGCATGGCAATCCCTACTCCTCGCATTGATATCAATTGATGAGCATCTTCATAGCCAGTTGATTAGCCGCGTCGATGTGAGACTTTTGTTTTGTCTTCTCTATGTTAACCCCTATCATCATACTCTATTCCACCCATAGTGCTATATCCATGGCTTGCGCTCATGTATTGCGTGAGGGTTGAAAAAGCTGAAGCGAGTTAAAAAGTATGAACCAATTACTCGGCTTATCATCGGGGTTGTGCATGATAAATACTTTGTGTTAAGAAGATGGAGCATGATGACCCACAAGTACAGGGGATCAATCACAGTCCTTTCGATAAGTAAGAGTGTCAAACCCAACGAGGAGCGGAAGGAAATGACAAATAGTTTTTAGCAAGGTATTCTCTACAAGCACTGAAATTATAAGTAACGAGTAGTTTGATAGCAAGATAATTTGTAACGAGCAAGTAACGGTAATGGTAACAAAAGTGCAGCAAGGTAGGCCAATCCTTTTGAGGCAAAGGACAGGACAAAACGGTCTCTTATGATAAGCAAAAGTGTTCTTGAGGGTCACGGGAATTTCATATAGTCACTTTCATCATGTTGGTTTGATTTGTGTTCGCTACTTTGATAATTTGATATGTGGGTGGACCGATGCTTAGGTGTTGTTCTTACTTGAACAAACCTCCTACTTATGATTAACCCCCTCGCAAGCATCCGCAACTATGAGAAAAGTATTAAGAATAAATCTAACCATAGCATTAAACTTTTGGATCCAAATTAGTCCCTTACGAACTAGCGCATAAGCTAGGGTTTAAGCTTCTGTCACTCTCGCAACCCATCATCTAATAACTACTCCACAATGCATTCCCTTAGGCCCAAATATGGTGAAGTTTCATGTAGTCGATGTTCACATGACACCACTAAGGGAATCACAACATACATACCATCAAAATATTGAACACATATCAAGTTCACATGATTACTTGCAACAATATTTCTCCCGTGACCTCAAGAACAAAAGTAACTACTCACAAATGATAATCATGTCAAGATCAGAGGGGTATTAAATAGCATAATGGATCTGAACATATAATCTTCCACCGAATAAACCATATAGTAATCAACTACAAGATGTAATCAACACTACTAGTCACCCACAAGCACCAATCTATAGTTGCAGTACAAAGATTGAACACAAGAGATGAACTAGGGTTTGAGAGGAGATGGTGATGTTGAAGATGTTGATGGAGATTGCCCTCCCCAAGATGGGATAGTTGTTGGTGATGATCATGACGATTATTTCCCCCTCCGGAAGGGAAGTTCCCCCGGTGGAATCGCTCCGCCGGAGGGCAAAAGTGCTCCTGCCCAAGTTCCACCTCGAGACGGCGACGCTTTGTCCTGAAAGTCCTCTCCTTATTTTTTCTAGGTCAAAATGACTTATATACCAGAAGAGGGGCACCGAAGGTGGGCCGAGGAGGGCACAACCCACCAGGGCGCGCTTGGGCTCCCTGGCGCTCCCAGGTGGGTTGTGCCCACCTGGTGGGTCCCCTCTAGTACTTATTTGCTCCAATAATTCTTATATATTCCATAAAAAATCTCTGTGAAGTTTCAGCTCATTTGGAGTTGTGCAGAATAGGTAGCCTAACGTAGCTTTTTCAAGTCCAGAATTCCAGCTGCCGGTATTCTCCCTCTTTGTGTGAACCTTGCATATTATGAGAGAAAAGGCATTATTATGCATAAAAACAATATAAATAACAGTAGGAAAACATGATGCAAAATGGACATATCAACTGCCCCAAGCTTAGACCTCGCTTGTCCTCAAGCGAAAACCGAAATCGAAAAACATGTCCACATGCTTAGAGAGGGAGAGAGAGAGAGGTGTCGATAAAAACAAAATACGGACATAGAAGCATCATGTATATTATTATAACAGTAAAAAACTTTAAGATAAAACTTTATCATAGAACTTTTATCATAGACTTCTCATGAATAAGTAACAATTCATCACAACATCAAAGTATAAAGCATAAACTCTATTGAAAACCAACAAACTATGTTCTCAGTCAACTTTCCAACTATAATTCATCATATTTTCAGGAAGGGTCACGTATCGAAGCCTTTAGGCAAGTCCACATACTCAACCATCTATAGTCTTCTATGATTGCTAACACTCACCGCATACACATGAGCAAAAAGTTTCAATCGTACACATAGAAAGATAGGGGCTTATAGTTTTGCCTCCCAACGTATTCACCTCAAGGGTGATGTCAACAATAATAACTCATGCCACCCATATCCAACTGGATATATGTGCCTAGATCTTTCCTCACCACATGATGCTTACCAAAAGAGAAAATAAAAAGGAATATAGAGAAATACCTTGACTCTTGCATAAAAGTAAAAGATAGGCCCTTCGCAGAGGGAAGCAGAGATTGCCATGCGCTTTTTGTTTGTATGTTCAATCTCTTAGTGCAAAAGAACGTCACGTTATATTGCCCCTTATAATAGCAACATTTATTATGCAGTCTGCCGCTTTTATTCTTTGCCATCACAAGTTCGTACAACGATCAATTTTCTCTTACACTAAATGATCCAACACTTTTAGAAGCAATTTTTATTGCCTTATTGCACCGATGACAACTTACTTGAAGGATCTTACTCAATCCATAGGTAGTTATGGTGGACTCTCAAAACAAGATGTGGGTTTAAGGGTTTTTGGATGCACAAGTAGTATCTCTACTTAGTGCGGAATTTTTGGCTAGCAAAGATGGGGGGCAAGCACCACATGTTAAAGGATCTATGACCATATAACTTCTATGTGAATATGAACAAACATAAATCATTACATTGTCTTCCTTGTCCAACGTCAACAATTTTGAGATATAATATTTTGATGGGGGCTCACAATCACAAAAGATGTCCAAGATAGTGTATTTGCATGTGAATCTTCTCTTCTCTTATTAATTCTTTCATGAATTGTATCATTGACTAATGCTATGTTTGTAAATCTCCAATAAAATTTTCTATTTATACTCTTCCTTATGTGATGTCATTACTTACCGTAAGATTAGCATATGATCTTTTTCATTTATTTCCTTTCTTTTTATTGAACATGAAAGTAAATAAAAAAACTCAAACTAAACTTTATTATATATCTCGCACACGATTACAAGGATAGATCACTAAGCAAACTCTTGACAAGAAAGGATCGAACTAAACTTTTATTCATCTAAAGCAAAAGATAACTATGGATCGAACTAAGATAAGTGAAGGCAAAAGATAATGGAGGTGATACGATACCGGGGCACCTCCCCCAAGCTTGGCACAAGCCAAGGGGAGTGCCCATACCCGATACTCAATTTTCCTTTGGTGATGAAGAAGGAGGTGGTGGTGATGAAGTAGTAGCAATCTTATCCTTCAAGCTCAAGAGATACTCCAATCTATGGATGACGCTCTGGAGGGCGATGATGTGCTCTTGCAATAGAATATTTTCACGAGTAAGATATTTATTTTGCACACGGACCATTTCGATGATCCGAAAAGCTTCAATCTCAGTGGGGGTAAGATGATCATAGTAAGGTTTAAGGATATCTTCTTCCTCCTCCTCGGTAGGCAAGGCTTGCTCGACCACCGGAGCTTGGTCTCCAGTAGCCTCCTTGCTCTTGTCCCCTTTTAAGGATTTTTGGGCTCTTCTCTCTTCAATTCAATCTTCATCAACCAAGCATCCTCTTCTACGTTGTTGTAGGAGGGAGGAGACATGATGCCTGGCTTAACATATCTGACCGAAAACAACAAGAAAAGAAAACAGAAGATTTCTCCATGATACGGTGGTCAATAGGTTCAGGGGATATATAAATATATATTTTTATCTTGGGAAACAAGCAAACGGAAGAAAAACAGAGTCCGGAAGGTACCCGAGGTGGGCACAACCCACCTGGGCGCGCCTGCCAGGCGCGCCTTGGTGTCTTGTGCCCACCAGGGTTACCTTCCTGGCTGTTTCTTATTTTCCTAATTTTTATTATATTCCTAAACCGACAGAAAATATTTTTGCGGATTTCCGGAGTCTGTTTACTTACCGTGTCACACACCTCCTCTTTTTTCATGATTCTGGAGTGTTCCGGAAGGTTTCCTTTATATGTTCTTCAGGTGTCATAGTTTGTATAATATTTCTTTCAACATTAATGGGCATACCTGAGGTACAATGTTTTATTCTTTGCCCATTGACAACCTTCGGGTTAGTACCCTCAGCATTATTTGTTTTGATGGCTCCAGATCGATAAACCTCCTTGATAACATAGGGTCCTTCCCATTTGGAGAGGAGTTTTCCTGCAAAGAATCTGAAACGAGAGTTGTACAAAAGAACATATTCTCCAACTTTGAACTCACGCTTTTGGATTCTTTTATCATGCCATCTTTTAACCTTTTCTTTAAATAACTTAGCATTTTCATAAGCTTGGGTTCTCCATTCATCTAACGAGCTGATATCAAATAACCTCTTTTCACCGGCAAGTTTGAAATCATAGTTGAGTTCTTTAATTGCCCAATATGCTTTATGTTCTAACTCAAGAGGCAAATGACAAGCTTTTCCATAAACCATTTTATAAGGAGACATACCCATAGGGTTTTTATATGTTGTTCTATAAGCCGAAAGTGCATCATCTAATTTCTTAGACCAATTCTTTCGGGACCTATTGATAGTTTTTTGTAAAATTAATTTTATTTTTCTATTGCTAAGTTCAACTTGACCACTAGACCGAGGATGATAGGGTGATGTAATTCTATGGTTGACATCATACTTAGCAAGCATTTTACGAAAAGCACCATGAATAAAGTGTGAACCACCATCAGTCACTAAAAATCTAGGGACTCCAAACCTTGGGAAAATAAATTCCTTAAGCATTTTAATAGAGGTGTTGTGATCAGCACTACTAGTTGGAATAGCTTCTGCCCACTTAGTAACAAAATCAACAACAACCAAAATATGTGTATACCCATTAGAGGAAGGAAAAGGTCCCATGTAATCAAAACCCCAAACATCAAAGTTCGACAACAAGAGAATAATTCATAGGCATTTCCTGACGCTTACCAATATTACCAATTCTTTGACATTCATCGCAAGATAAAACAAACTTACGGGCATCCTTGAAGAGAGTAGGCCAATAAAAACCAGATTGCAATACCTTGTGAGCAGTTGTCTCCCGCATGATGCCCTCCATAAGCTTCAGAGTGACATTTTCGTAGGATTTGTCCCTGTTCATGCTCAGTGATGCGGCTTGAACTACGTCGGTATTTCCCCAAAGAGGAAGGGATGATGCAGCACAACGATGGTAGGTATTTCCCTCAATGATGAGACCAAGCTTATCGAACAAGTAGGAGAACCACGCAACACCACGTGAACGGCTCCTGCACACAAAGAACAAATACTTGCAACCCGACGTAAGAGAGGGGTTGTCAATCCCTCACGGGTAAAAAGATAGGTAAAATTGTAGTAGATTGGATAAATAGATCTCGCGGGAATGTGAGATAAAATATATAACAATAAATTGCAGCGAGGTATTTTTGTGTTTTTGGATTAATAGATCTGAAAATAAAAGCAAATAAAAATAGATCTCGAAGGCAAATATAATAAAGAAGAGACCCGGGGGCCGTAGATTTCACTAGTGGCTTCTCTCGAGAAAAATAGCATACGGTGGGTAAACAAATTGCTATTGGGAAATTGATATAACTTCAAATAATCATGACGATATCCAGGCAATGATCATTATATAGGCATCACGTCCAAGATTAGTAGACCGACTCCTACCTGCATCTACTACTATTACTCCACACATCGACCGCTATCCAGCATGCATCTAGTGTATTGATACGTCTCCAACGTATCTATAATTTTTGATTGTTCCATGCTGTTATATTATCATTCTTGGATGTTTTATAATCATTTTATAGTCATTTTATACCATTTTTGGCACTAACCTATTGACATAGTGCCAAGTTCCAGTTGCTGTTTTTTGCATGTTTTTTACATCGCAGGAAATCAATACCAAACGGAGTCCAAACGCAGCAAAACTTTTTGTGGATTTTTTGGACCAGAAGACATCCAGTGGGTCGGAGAAGCACCTGGGGGGGGGGGTGCTCCGAGGGGAGCACAACCCACCAGGGTGCGCCTTGCCCTGGTAGGTTGTGTCCACCTCGGGTGCCCCCTGAACTGAAGGAAATATGCCCTAGAGGCAATAATAAAGTTGTTATTTATATTTCCTTATATCATGATAAATTTTTATTATTCATGCTATAATTGTATTAACCGGAAACTTAGTACATGTGTGAATACATAGACAAAACAAAGTGTCCTTAGTATGCCTCTACTTGACTAGCTCGTTAATCAAAGATGGTTAAGTTTCTTGACCATAGACATGTGTTGTCATTTGATGAACAGGATCACATCATTAGAGAATGATGTGATGGACAAGACCAATCCGTTAGATTAGCATTATGATCGTTTAGTTTTATTGATATTGCTTTCTTCATGACTTGTACATATTCCTCTGACTATGAGATTATGCAACTCCCGAATACCGGAGGAACACCTTGTGTGCTATCAAATGTCACAACCTAACTGGGTGGTTATAAAGATGCTCTACAGGTGTCTCCGAAGGTGTTTGTTGGGTTGGCATAGATCAAGATTCGGATTTGTCACTCTGTGTATCGGAGAGGTATCTCTGGGCCCTCTCGGTAATGCACATCACTATAAGACTTGCAAGCAATGTGACTAATGAGTTAGTTGCAGGATGATGCATTACGGAACGAGTAAAGAGATTTGCCGATAACGAGATTGAACTAGGTATGATGATATCGATGATCGAATCTCGGGCAAGTAACATACCTATGACAAAGGGAATGATGTATGTTGTTATGCGGTTTGACCGATAAAGATCTTCATAGAATATGTAGGAACCAATATGAGCATCCATGTTCCGCTATTGGTTATTGACCGGAGATGTGTCTCGGTCATGTCTACATAGTTCTCGAACCCATAGGGTCCGCACGCTTAACGTTCGATGACGATTTTTATTATGAGTTGTGTGTTTTGGTGGCCGAAGTTTGTTCGGAGTCCCGGATGAGATTACGGACATGACAAGGAGTCTCGAAATGGCCGAGAGGTAAATATTGATATATTGGAAGGTTATATACGGACAGCAGAATGGTTCCGAAGACGTTCGGGGATTTTTTGGAGTACCGGGAGGTTACCGGAACCCCCCGGGAAAGTTATGGGCCTCATGGGCCGTAGTGGAGAGAGGGAGGCAGGCCACATGAGGTGGCGCGCGCCTCCCCCTGCCCAATCCGAATTGGACAAGGGGTGGGGGCGCGGCCCCCCTTTCCTTCTCCCTTTCCCCTCTGCGTTGGAAGGAAGGGGGGGGGGCGAATCCTACTAGGAGTGGAGTCCTAGTAGGACTCCCCCCCATGGCGCGCCACCCCTAGGGCTGGCCACCTCCTCCTCCCCTCCTTTATATACGGGGGTGGGGGAACCCCAAAGGCACATCAATTGTTCTCTTAGCCGTGTGCGGTGCCCCCCTCCATAGTTTACTCCTCCAGTCATAGCGTTGTAGTGCTTAGGCGAAGCCCTGCGTGGATCACATCACCATCACCGTCACCACGCCGCCGTGCTGACGAAACTCTCCCTCAACCCTCTACTGGATCAAGAGTTCGAGGGACGTCATCGAGCTGAACGTGTGCTGAACTCGGAGGTGCCGTACATTCGGTACTTGGATCGGTTGGATCGTGAAGATGTTCGACTACATCAACCGCGTTAACTTAACGGTTTCGCTTTCGGTCTACGAGGGTACGTAGACACACTCTCCCCTATCGTTGCTATGCATCTCCTAGATAGATGTTGCGTGAGCGTAGGAATTTTTTTGAAATTGCATGCTACGTTCCCCAATAGTGTCATCTGAGCCAGGTCTATGCGTAGATGATATGCATGAGTAGAACACAAAGACTTGTGGGCGATAATAGTCATACTGCTTACCACCAACGTCTTACTTTGATTCGGCGGTATTGTTGGATGAAGCGGCCTGGACCAACATTACATGACCACGTTCATGAGACCGGTTCTGCCGACGTGCTTTGCACACAGGTGGCTGGTGGGTGTCTGTTTCTCCAACTTAAGTTGAATCGAGTTTGACTACGGCCGGTCCTTGTTGAAGGTTAAAACAGCACACTTGACGAAAAATCATTGTCGTTTTGATGCGTAGGTAAGAACGGTTCTAGCTAGAAGTCCGTAGCAGCCGCGTAAAACTTGCAACAACAAAGTAGAGGACGTCTAACTTGTTTTTGCAGGGCATGTTGTGATATGATATGGTCAAGGCATGATGTGATATACGTTATTATATGAGATGATCATGTTTTGTAAAAGTTATCGGCAACTGGCAGGAGCCTTATGGTTGTCGCTTTATTGTATGAAATGCAATCGCCATGTAATTGCTTTACTCTATCACTATGCGGTAGCGATAGTTGTAGAAGCAATAGTTGGCGAGACGACAACGACGCTACGATGGAGATCAGGGTGTCAAGCCGGTGACGATGGAGATCATAACGGTGCTTTGGAGATGGAGATCAAAGGCAAAAGATGATGATGCCCATATCATGTCACATATTTTGATTGCATGTGATGTTTATCTTTTATGCATCTTATTTTTCTTAGTACGGCGGTAGAATTATAAGATGATCCCTCACTAAATTTCAAGGTATAAGTGTTCTCCCTGAGTATGCACCGTTGCTATAGTTCGTCGTGCTGAGAAACCACGTCATGATCGGGTGTGATAAGCTCTACGTTCACATACAACGGGTGCAAGCCAGTTTTGCACGTGCTGAATACTTGGTTAAACTTGACGAGCCTACACTAACAAAAAAACACTTCCGTGATGATACGTGTTTGTCATAGTAGGTCATGTTTTCTGTCATGCATGTACATCCATGACGATTTTATGACGGAATCAAGATAGTCATACTTGTGATGTGGTAGAAGTGTTCCATGACATTACCAAAATTATCATCACAGAAGTGTCCACTTCCATGACGATAAATCACACGTCATAGAAGTGCTTTCGTCAAGGGTGACCGACACATGGCATCGACCGTAACGGGTCGTCGTTAAGTTATCGGGTCCGGTTTTGGATCCGATAACCCGTTAACAACCCGGACCAATGGGGATTTTCCACGTGTAAAATTCTCATTGGCCAGAGGAAACACGTGTTGCTCCTCGGTGGGCTAGATGTCGTCCGTCCATTGGAGGAGACATGCCTATGATACGTCGACATGTGGCAGGGCCCAACAGAGGCCCATATAGGTTAAAAAGGCTAGCCCAGTCAAAGGTCCGTAGTACTTACTCAGGTACTAGTAGGCCAGCCCAATAACGGCTTGTTTAATAAAGGCCCATTTATGGCCCGAAGCCAGATCTGGCCCGTTAATTGTTCGCCGAATATTTTGGCCCAATTACGGCCCAGTGACTTTTGGCCTATTAGAGGCCCGATGTAGACATGGGCCCATTTCAGCCTGGTGTGTCTTTCGGCCTGTGATGACCCACAAGTATAGGGGATCAATCGTAGTCCTTTTGATAAGTAAGAGTGTCGAACCCAACAAGGAGCAGAAGGAAATGATAAGCGGTTTTCAGCAAGGTATTCTCTGCAAGCACTGAAATTATAGGTAACAGATAGTTTTGTGATAGGATTGTAACGAGCAACAAGTAACAAAAGTAAATAAAGTGCAGCAAGGTGGCCCAATCCTTTTTGTAGCAAAGGACAAGCCTGGACAAACTCTTATATAGAGAAAAGCGCTCCCGAGGACACATGGGAATTATCGTCCAACTAGTTTTCATCACGTTCATATGATTCGCGTTCGGTACTTTGATAATTTGATATGTGGGTGGACCGGTGCTTGGGTGCTGCCCTTACTTGGACAAGCATCCCACTTATGATTAACCCCTATTGCAAGCATCCTCAACTACAAAAGAAGTATTAAGGTAAACCTAACCATAGCATGAAACATGTGGATCCAATCAGCCCCTTACGAAGCAACGCATAAACTAGGGTTTAAGCTTATGTAACTCTAGCAACCCATCATCTACTTATTACTTCCCAATGCCTTCCTCTAGGCCCAAATAATGGAGAAGTGTTATGTAGTCGACATTCACATAACACCACTAGAGGATAGACAACATACATCTCATCAAAATATCGAACGAATACCAAATTCACATGACTACTAATAGCAAGACTTCTCCCATGTCCTCAGGAACAAACGTAACTACTCACAAAGCATATTCATGTTCATAATCAGAGGGGTATTAATATGCATAAAGGATCTGAACATATGATCTTCCACCAAATAAACCAACTAGCATCAACTACAAGGAGTAATCAACACTACTAGCAACCTACAGGTACCAATCCCAGACTTAGAGACAAGAATTGGATACAAGAGATGAACTAGGGTTTGAGAGGAGATGGTGCTGGTGAAGATGTTGATGGAGATTGCCCTCTCCCAATGAGAGGAGCATTGGTGATGACGATGGCGATGATTTCCCCCTCCCGGAGGGAAGTGTCCCCGGCAGAACAGCTCTGCCGGAGCCCTAGATTGGTTCCGCCTCGTGGCGGCGGAGTCTCGTCCCGAAAGCTTTCTTATGATTTTTCTTCGGATGAAAGACTTCATATAGAAGAAGATGGGCACCGGAGGGCCAACAGGGGGCCCACGAGGCAGGGGGCGCGCCCGGGGGTAGGGCGCGCCCCCACCCTCGTGGACAGGTGGACGCCCCCCTGACGTAGATTCTTCTTCCAGTATTTTTTATTATTTCCAAAAATAACTTTCGTGGAGTTTCAGGACTTTTGGAGTTGTGCAGAATAGGTCTCTAATATTTGCTCCTTTTCCAGCCCAGAATTCCAGCTGCCGGCATTCTCCCTCCTTATGTAAACCTTGTAAAATAAGAGAGAATAGGCATAAGTATTGTGACATAATGTGTAATAACAGCCCATAATGCAATAAATATCGATATAAAAGCATGATGCAAAATGGACGTATCAACTCCCCCAAGCTTAGACCTCGCTTGTCCTCAAGCGAAAGCCGATAACGATAAATATGTCCACATGTTTAGAGGTAGAGGTGTTGATAAAATAAAATACGGACATGAGGGCATCATGATTATTCTCATAACAGCAACATATATAGATATTGTCATATGATTCCTTATGCTCAATTAATAATCTATTCACAATGCAAAGTATGAATCAGAAACTTTATTGAGAACTAACAAACTATAATCTCAGTCACTGAGGCAATTGCAATTTATCATAACATCAGAAAGAGTCTATGTCAGAGCTTTCTAGCAAGTCCACATACTCAACTATCATTTAGTCTTTCATAATTGCTAACACTCACGCAATACTTGTGGTTACAGAGTTTTAACTGGACACAGAGAAAGATAGGGGCTTATAGTTTCGCCTCCCAACCTTTTACCTCAAGGGTAATGTCAACAATAATAGTTCATGCTAACTTACATCCAATTAGATATATCTATCCGGATCTTTCCAACACCCTGTGCTTGCCAAAGGATAAAATGTAAAAAGGAAAGGTGAAGATCACCATGACTCTTGCATAAGATAAAAGATAACAATAAAAGATAGGCCCTTCGCAGAGGGAAGCAGAGGTTGCCATGTGCTTTCAAGGTTGGATGCACAAAATCTTAATGCGAAAGAATGTTACTTTATATTGCCACTTGTGATATGGACCTTTATTATGCAGTCTGTCGCTTTTATTTCTTCCACATCACAAGATTGTATAAAGCTTATTTCCTCCACACCAATCAATCATACATATTTAGAGAGCAATTTTTATTGCTTGCACCGATGACAACTTACTTGAAGGATACTCTCATGGCAAAACTGGTTTAAGGGTTTTTGGAAGCACAAGTAGTATCTCTACTTGGTGCAAAGAATTAGGCTAGCATGAGGGGGAAAGGCAAGCTCAACATGTTGGATGATCCATGACAATATACTTTATCTCAGATATAAGAAAACATAACCCATTACGTTGTCTTCCTTGTCCAACATCAACTCTTTAGCATGTCATATTTTAATGAGTGCTCCCAATCATAAAAGATGTCCAAGATAGTATATTTATATGTGAAACCTCATTTTCTTTATTACTACCTTCTTGATCCCTTCATCCTTGTTGATCTCCATGGGTTCTTCCCTCTTCAGCTCTATCTTCATTAGCCAAGCATAATTGTCACCAATGTTGGAGGAGGGGGACGACATGAAGCCTGGCCTTGACAATCCTAACAAAAAACAGCTCGAAACAAGAACAGAGGACAATTGCATGATACAGGAGTCAAAACCTTCGGGAGAATATATATTGAATTTTGACCGACCAAAATACGTAACGTGCAAGAAAACGGAGTCCGGAGAGCACACGAGGTGCCCACGAGGCAGGGGGGCGTGCCCAGGGGGGTAGGGCGCGCCCTCCACCCTCGTGGAGGCCTCGTGTCCTTCCCGGACTGCTTCTTATTTTTCTATTTTTCTAAATATTCCAAAACGGAGAAAAATTGCCATTAGAACTGTTTTGGAGTCGGTTTACTTACCGTACCACATACCTATTCCTTGTCGGAGTCTGAAACGTTCCGGAAAGTGTCCCTTATGTATTCCTCCGGGGTTACGGTTTCAATAACATTGGTTTCAACATTTATAGGATTACCTGAGATATAATGTTTGATTCTTTGACCGTTGACCACCTTTGGATTTGTGCCTTCGAAGTTGTTGATTTTTATGGCATCGGAATGATAGACCTCCTCGATAACGTAAGGGCCTTCCCATTTAGAGAGAAGTTTTCCTGCAAAAAATCTTAAATGAGAGTTGTATAGCAATACATAATCTCCTACATTAAACTCACGCTTTTGTATTCTTTTGTCATGCCATTTTTTAACTTTTTCTTTAAACAATTTGGCATTCTCATAAGCTTGGGTTCTCCATTCATCAAGTGAGCTAATGTCAAATAACCTCTTCTCACCGGCAAGTTTGAAATCATAGTTGAGCTCTTTAATAGCCCAATATGCCTTATGTTCTAGTTCGACAGGTAAGTGACATGCTTTTCCATAAACCATTTTATACGGAGACATACCCATAGGATTTTTATATGCAGTTCTATAGGCCCATAATGCATCATCTAGTTTCTTGGACCAATTCTTTCTAGATCTATTAACAGTCTTTTGCAAAATTAATTTGAGCTCTCTGTTGCTCAATTCTACTTGGCCACTAGACTGTGGGTGATAAGGAGATGCAATTCTATGATTAACATCATATTTAGCAAGCATTTTACGGAAAGCACCATGAACAAAATGTGAACCACCATCAGTCATTAAATATCCAGGGACTCCAAACCTCGGAAAAATAACTTCTTTAAGCATCTTAATAGAAGTGTTATGATCAGCACTACTAGTTGGAATAGCTTCTACCCACTTAGTAACGTAATCAACAGCAACTAAAATATGTGTGTATCCATTAGAGGCAGGAAAATGTCCCATATAATCAAAGCCCCAAACGTCAAATGGTTCAATAACAAGTGAATAATTCATAGGCATTTCTTGACGTCTACTAATATTACCAATTCTTTGACATTCATCACAAGATAAAACAAACTTATGGGCATCCTTGAAGAGAGTAGGCCAATAAAAACCGGATTGCAATACCTTATGTGCAGTTCTGTCTCCAGCGTGGTGTCCTCCATAAGCCTCGGAGTGACACTTGTGTAGGATCTGTTCCTGTTCATGCTCAGGTACACAACGTCTAATAACACCATCTACTCCTTCTTTATAAAGATGTGGGTCATCCCAAAAGTAATGTCTCAAATCATAGAAAAACTTTTTCTTTTGCTGGTATGTGAAACTAGGTGGTATAAATTTAGCAACGATGTAATTAGCATAATCAGCATACCATGGAGCAGTACGAGAAGTATTTATGACATTTAATTGCTCATCAGGAAAGCTATCATCAATAGGTAGTGGGTCATCAAGAACATTCTCTAACCTAGACAAGTTGTCTGCAACGGGGTTCCTCAGCTCCCTTTCTATCAATAATATGCAAATCAAATTCTTGTAGAAAGAGAACCCATCTAATAAGTCTAGGTTTAGCATCTTTCTTTTCCATAAGATATTTAATAGCAGCATGATCAGTGTGAATAGTTACTTTAGAATCAACAATATAAGGTCTGAACTTATCACAAGCAAATACAACTGCTAAGAATTCTTTTTCAGTAGTAGCATAATTTCTCTGAGCATTGTCTAGAGTTTTACTAGCATATTGAATAACATTTAATTTCTTATCAACTCTTTGCCCTAGAACAGCACCCACAGCATAATCACTAGCATCACACATAATTTCAAAGGGTAAATTCCAATCAGGTGGCTGGACAATAGGTGCGGAGATCAATGCTTTCTTAAGTATTTCAAATGCTTCTATACAATCATCATCAAAGACAAATGGTATGTCTTTTTGTAATAAATTAGTCAGAGGCCGAGAAATTTTTGAGAAGTCCTTAATGAACCTCCTATAAAAACCGGCATGACCAAGGAAACTTCTTATACCTTTGATGTCCTTGGGACATGGCATCTTCTCAATAGCATCAACTTTGGCTTTATCAACTTCAATACCTCTTTCAGAAATTTTATGCCCCAAGACAATACCTTCATTAACCATAAAGTGGCACTTCTCCCAATTCAAGACAAGGTTAGTTTCTTCACATCTCTGCAAAACTCGATCAAGGTTGCTCAAGCAATCATCAAAAGAGGATCCATAGACGGAGAAATCGTCCATGAAAACCTCACAAATCTTTTCACAAAAGTCAGAGAATATAGCCATCATGCATCTTTGATAGGTAGCAGGTGCATTACATAAACCAAAAGGCATACGTCTATAAGCAAAAGTACCGAAAGGGCAGGTAAAAGTGGTCTTTGATTGATCATCGGCTGACACCGGTATTTGAGAGAAACCAGAATAACCATCTAGAAAGCAAAAATGTGTATGTTTAGATAATCTTTCTAGCATTTGATCGATAAAAGGTAAGGGGTAATGATCCTTTTCAGTAGCTTTATTTAATTTGCGGAAATCAATTACCATCCTATAACCTGTAATAATTCTTTGCGGAATCAATTCATCTTTATCATTAGGAACGACAGTAATACCTCCCTTCTTAGGGGCACAATGGACAGGACTTACCCACTGACTATCAGCAACGGGATAAATTATACCCGCCTCAAGGAGCTTTAGTATTTCCTTTCTTACCACTTCTTTAATCTTAGGATTCAGCCGTCGTTGATGATCACGAACTGGTTTGGCATCTTTCTCCAAATTTATTTTATGTTGACATAGAGTGGGACTAATGCCCTTAAGATCATCAAGAGTATATCCAATAGCAGCACAGTGCTTCTTCAGAGTTTTCAATAATCTCTCTTCTTCATGCTCTGAAAGGTTAGCACTAATAATAACAGGATATATCTTCTTTTCATCAAGATAAGCATATTTAAGAGTATCAGGTAACGGTTTAAGCTCAAACACGGGATCACCCTTGGGTGGAGGAGGATCCCCTAGGATTTCAACAGGCAAATTGTGTTTCAGGATAGGTTCCTGTTTAAAGAATACTTCATCTATTTCCCTTCTTTCATTCATAAACATATCATTTTCATGGTCTAGCAAATATTGTTCTAAAGGATCACTAGGAGGTATGGCAATAGAAGAAAGACCAATAATTTCATCCTTACTAGGCAATTCTTCTTCACGGTGTTGTCTACTAAATTTGGAGAAATTAAACTCATGAGACATATCACCCAAACCAATAGTAACAACATCCTTTTCGCAGTCTATCTTAGCATTAACAGTGTTCAAGAAGGGTCTAACAAATATAATGGGACAAAAGCTATCTTGTGGGGAACCAAGAACGAGAAAATCAGCAGGATATTTAGTTTTCCCACACAAGATTCAACATCTCTAACAATTCCCATGGGTGAAATAGTATCCCTATTGGCAAGTTTAATAGTGACATCAATGTCTTCTAACTCAGTAGGTGCAATATCATGCATAATTTCTTTGTATAAGTCAATAGGTATTGCACTAGCACTAGCACCCATGTCACATAAGCCATGATAAAAATGATCTCCTATTTTAACAGAAATAACAGGCGTGCCTACCACAGGTCTATGGTTATCTTTAGCACAAGGTTTAGCAATTCTAGCAGTCTCTTCACGGAAATAAATAACATGCCCATCAATATTATCAGCCAAGAGATCTTTAACAATAGCAATATTAGGTTCAACTTTAACTTGCTCAGGAGCTGTATAGGTTCTAATATTGCTTTTACGAACCACAGTTGAAGCTTTAGCATGATCCTTTATTCTAACAGGGAAAGGTGGTTTCTCAACATAAGCTGTAGGAACAATAGGATCATTATAAGTGATAGTCTTTTCTTCAACTTTAATAGGTGCAACTACTTTTACTTCTATGGGAGGATGATATTTAAACCACTTCTCCTTAGGGAGATCAACGTGAGTAGCAAAAGATTCACAGAAAGAAGCTACTATCTCAGATTCAAGTCCATATTTAGTGCTAAATTTACCGAAAACATCGGTATCCATAAAAGATTTAACACAATCAAACTTAGGTGTCATACCTGACTCCTTACCTTCGTCGAGATCCCAATCTTCATAGTTGCGTTTAATTCTTTCCAATAAGTTCCATTTGAATTCAATAGTCTTCATCATAAAAGAGCCAGCACAAGAAGTATCGAGCATGGTGCGATTGTTATCAGAAAGCCGAGCATAAAAACTTTGAATAATTATTTCTCTTGGGAGCTCATGATTTGGGCATGAATATAACATTGATTTAAGCCTCCCCCAAGCTTGAGCGATGCTTTCTCCTTCGCGGGGCCAAAAAATATATATATAATTGTGATCACGATGAACAAGATGCATTGGATAAAACTTCTGATGAAATTCCAATTTCAATCGTTTGTAGTTCCATGACCCCGTATCATCACATAGCCTATACCATGCCAATGCATCTCCCTTCAAAGATAAAGGGAAGACCTTCTTCTTAATAACATCATCGGGTATACCTGCAAGCTTAAATAATCCACAAACTTCATCCACATAGATTAGGTGCTCATCAGGATGCATTATTCCATCTCCTGCAAAAGGATTAGCTAGCAGTTTTTCTAACATACCCGAAGGAATTTCAGAGTAGACATTTTCATTTTCAGTAGGTTCAGTAGGTTGAGGAGCAACTCTTTGCTCTACTGGTCGGGGTGAAGATACCCCGAACAAGCCCCTCAGAGGATTACTTTCCATAGTAATAAGTGACAGTAAATTTCAGCACACTATATAAATTTTTCTTTACCAAATTCCACCTACCAAAGGCGCTTCACTCCCCGGCAACGGCGCCAGAAAAGAGTCTTGATGACCCACAAGTATAGGGGATCTATCGTAGTCCTTTCGATAAGTAAGAGTGTCGAACCCAACAAGGAGCAGAAGGAAATGATAAGCGGTTTTCAACAAGGTATTCTCTGCAAGCACTGAAATTATAGGTAACAGATAGTTTTGTGATAGGATAATTTGTAATGAGCAACAAGTAACAAAAGTAAATAAAGTGCAGCAAGGTGGCCCAATCCTTTTTGTAGCAAAGGACAAGCCTGGACAAACTCTTATATAGAGAAAAGCGCTCCCGAGGACACATGGGAATTATCGTCCAACTAGTTTTCATCACGTTCATATAATTCGCGTTCGGTACTTTGATAATTTGATATGTGGGTGGACCGGTGCTTGGGTGCTGCCCTTACTTGGACAAGCATCCCACTTATGATTAACCCCTATTGCAAGCATCCGCAACTACAAAAGAAGTATTAAGGTAAACCTAACCATAGCATGAAACATGTGGATCGAAATCAGCCCCTTACGAAGCAACGCATAAACTAGGGTTTAAGCTTCTGTCACTCTAGCAACCCATCATCTACTTATTACTTCCCAATGCCTTCCTCTAGGCCCAAATAATGGTGAAGTGTTATGTAGTCAACGTTCACATAACACCACTAGAGGATAGACAACATACATCTCATCAAAATATCGAACGAATACCAAATTCACATGACTACTAATAGCAAGACTTCTCCCATGTCCTCAGGAACAAACGTAACTACTCACAAAGCATATTCATGTTCATAATCAGAGGGGTATTAATATGCATAAAGGATATGAACATATGATCTTCCACCAAATAAACCAACTAGCATCAACTACAAGGAGTAATCAACACTACTAGCAACCTACAGGTACCAATCCTAGACTTAGAGACAAGAATTGGATACAAGAGATGAACTAGGGTTTGAGAGGAGATGGTGCTGGTGAAGATGTTGATGGAACTTGCCCTCTCCCGATGAGGGGAGCGTTGGTGATGATGATGGCAATGATTTCCCCCTCCCGGAGGGAAGTGTCCCCGGCAGAACAGCTCTGCCGGAGCCCTAGATTGGTTCCGCCAAGGTTCCGCCTCGTGGCGGCGGAGTCTCGTCCCGAAAGCTTGCTTATGATTTTTCTTTGGACGAAAGACTTCATATAGCAGAAGATGGGCACCGAAGGGCCAACAAGGGGCCCACGAGGCAGGGGGGCGTGCCCAGGGGGGTAGGGCGCGCCCCCACCCTCGTGGACAGGTGGAGGCCCCCCTGACGTAGATTCTTCTTCCAGTATTTTTTATTATTTCCAAAAATAACTTTCGTGGAGTTTCAGGACTTTTGGAGTTATGCAGAATAGGTCTCTAATATTTGCTCCTTTTCCAGCCCAGAATTCCAGCTGCCGGCATTCTACCTCCTTATGTAAACCTTGTAAAATAAGAGAGAATAGGCATAAGTATTGTGACATAATGTGTAATAACAACCCATAATGCAATAAATATCGATATAAAAGCATGATGAAAAATGGACGTATCATCCTGGGAATGGCCCATGCTGCCCATGGGCCATATATGGTCCGACGCGACATCTGACCCACTAACGGCCCGTGATAAAGGTGGCAACAGTTCAGCCCAACGTGACTTTGGGCCTGTTAAAGACCTGTCGTATAATTCGGCCCGTTGATGCCTGTACTAAGCTTTCGGCCTCTTAAAGGCCCATGATATCAGTGGGCCAACTAAGGCCCGAGATATGTTTTGGCTGGGTAACGGCCCGTCATATAACTGGGCCAAAAAAGGCCCGGTCTACCTTTCAGCCTGCTGAAGGCCTGTCGACGACTAGTGAAAATTAAGGCCCAACATGAATTTTGGCCTGCTAAAGGCCCATGGTTTCTTCTGGGCTGTAATATGCCAGCAGAATATTCAGCCTGTTAATGGCCCAACGCTACATGGGCCAAACTAAGCGCTGGGTCCACAAAAGGCCCAACTAAAATTTGGCCCGAATATAGGCCGGAGTAAGTTGTGGGCCTGGCGCAAAGTGTGAAGGCACCAATGGCCATTCGGGCCCAAGAAAGATGTAGGCCGGCCCCATTGTGGCCCGCTAAAAACCAGGCCCGTTAGAGGCGAATGTTTCGGCCCGGTCGACTACATCATTTTTTTTTTCAGATAGCGAATGATGGCAGTAACTAGTAGGAATTAAGAACAAACCTACTCTATACAATAAATAAATTATGGCATAGTAACTTAGAATAAAACCTACACTATACAATAAAGGATTTATGGTATATTACATCCACTGGGCATCGAAGTTCGCCACCAGTGATCATAAAGCGCAGCGAAGAAGCAGATTACAAAAACTGGGCACCATTGCAGTGTAACAAAATAATAGTGAACTGAGACCACTTCCAAGACAGTTCAAGAAAGGTTAGCCTTGCACGGAAACTGCTGCGCAAGCTGCTGAGCAAGGCTGTGAGACCGGCCTAGCATGTCGGTCATAGCTTCCAGGTGTAGCTGTTTAGCAATGAGGTTCTCATTGGTGTTCTCCGCAATCTTTCTTAGAGATAGGACTTCAAGTCGAAGTTGAGTTGCAGAATGCCTTCCTGCTAAAGCTTGGGACTGAAGAAGTTGAACTGATTCAGACAGCGAATTCTGTGAGCTTGTCTCACTGCTAGTCTCAAGTAACTTGAACACTGCATCAAGACAAGACTTTGGGGTTGTCTCGCTATCTTCAAGATGTTTTGCCTCCTTTGCTGCAATATATGTTGGGTTTGTCTCACAGCCTTCAACAGACTTGTGCATGCCATCAGGCATATCACCCTGAAACAAGCAGAGAGATGACATGTTTTGCACGTGTATAAACAAATATGATAACTGTGCTGTCAATTTCATCCAATTTCAAATTAGAAAATAAAGAGTAAGTTCAAAATATCAATAGCATAATTTGGCATTGTTCATAATGCGGGGAGCTTCACCACACTACTGGATTACCATGTCAACATAACCGACATAGATGAAGGGCAAAGTCAATCATTGTACATATTTTGGTTAATGTGCATGGCATGTTTTTCATATCATCAGCCACATCAGTAAGATAAAACAGGAGATGACAAGGTGCAAACGTGGGCTGCTTCACCACACACTGGATTATAGATCCACAAAAACAAGCATACATATAGGGGGTATTGAGTAATGTGCATGGTATGAATAAGGAATTTGGTTTTACAAGTAAAACTTGGAACTTACGGTTGTTGCAAACATGCATTTTGATAGAAACAACAAACTAAATAGCAGTAAACGACAGGGAGTATGAGCAAATTAAACATCAGTTGAGGATAAAGACTTTAGACGGACTGACTTACATTAACAGTTAACACCGGCTTTATAATGCCCTTCTCCATGTCAAGGGAAGGATAACTCAAGAATTTCAGCACAGAATCTTCTTCATAAGCATTGCCTGTACACTACATTTTGTAGAGAGTAATTATAGATATGATAATCACTACTGCAGGATGCTGCTAACGCGACACTACGATCAGAGACCCTTTGACGAAACTGTGTGCGATGCATTAATCACAAACGGGGATGTAAAAAACTGTCAAAAAGGTGCAAATCGTTTGTGATGGCGGAGCCATCAAACACGGTTTAGATTTTAGTTGTGTGTGCGATTCAGGGCACACGGTTAACCCGTTCGAACTGTTTGCGATGAGGCAGAACAACAGAAACAGGCAACCATATCAATGTGTGTGTGATATACGGCATACAGTTCGCTCCGATGAACCGTTTGCTATTAGGGAGTGCAACATAAACGGTTAGCCAGATCAAGGTGTGTGTGATATAGGGCATACGGTTCACTCGGATGAACAGTTTTCGATTAGCGAACGCAACAGAAATGGTTCAACTTAACAAGATGTGTGTGATACGTGGCAAACAGCCGACTCGGATGAACTGTTTACGATGAGAAATTACAACAGAGACGGTTAATACAGTTAGTTCGTGTGGGATTCTGTGTGTACAAAAAACTTTGAAAAATGCAAACTAGTTGCTTGCGGTGGCTAGGAGTATCGCACACGATGCGTCTGCGAGTACTCGTATGCGATGATTAGTAAGTTACACATACTTTTCCTTATGTTAAAAATTGTGTGATAAATAACACGTGGCACCGGATACGGCATTTGGGTTGTGTGTGTGCTCCACTTAGTCTTCCCGCGCTCCAGCAAATGCTTCCGGCGCTCCACATGGGTGAATTGTAAAATCCACGCCTATTCCCTCACCGGTTTCCTGCCACCAGCTAACGACTTGCTGCATATAACCCAGGCGGCAACGCACCGCCGCGACTGATACGTCTCCAACGTATCTATAATTTTTGATTGTTCCATGCTATATTATATTCTGTTTTGGATGATTACTGGGCTATATTATACACTTTTATATTATTTTTGGGACTAACCTATTAACCGGAGGCCCAGCCCAAATTGCTGTTTTTTGCCTATTTGAGTGTTTCGAAGGAAAAAGATATCAAACGGAGTCCAAACGGAATGAAACCTTTGGGAACGTGATTTTCGAAACAAATGTGATCCAGATGACTTGGAGTCTACGTAAAGCAATCAACGAGGAGAGCACGAGGTAGGGGGGCGCACCCACCTCCCCCAGGCGCGCCCTCCACCCGTGTGGGGCCCACATTTCTCCACCGACGTACTTCTTCCTCCTATATATACCCATATACCCTGGAAACATCATATACAGAGCCAAAACCTATTTCCACCGCCGTAACCTTCTGTACACGTGAGATCCCATCTTGGGGCCTTTTCCGGCGCTCCGCCGGAGGGGGCATTGATCACGGAGGGCTTCTACATCAACACCATAGCCTCTCCGATGATGTGTGAGTAGTTTACCTCAGACCTTCGGGTCCATAGTTATTAGCTAGATGGCTTCTTCTCTCTCTTTGGATCTCAATACAAAGTTCTCCTCGATCTTCTTGGAGATCTATTTGATGTAACTCTTCTTTTGCGGTGTGTTTGTCGAGACCGATGAATTGTGGGTTTATGATCAAGTTTATCTATGAACAATATTTGAATCTCCTCTGAATTCTTTTATGTATGATTGGTTATCTTTGCAAGTCTCTTCGAATTATTAGTTTGGTTTGGCCTACTAGATTGATCTTTCTTGCAATGGGAGAAGTGCTTAGCTTTGGGTTCAATCTTGCGGTGTCCTTTCCCAGTGACAGCAGGGGCAGCAAGGCACGTATTGTATTGTTGCCATCGAGGATAAAAAGATGGGGTTTATATCATATTGCATGAGTTTATCCCTCTACATCATGTCATCTTGCTTAAAGCATTACTCTGTTCTTATGAACTTAATACTCTAGATGCATGCTGGATAGCGGTCGATGTGTGGAGTAATAGTAGTAGATGCAGAATCGTTTCGGTCTACTTGTCACGGACGTGATGCCTATATACATGATCATACCTAGATATTCTCATAACTATGCTCAGTCCTATCACTTGCTCGACAGTAATTCGTTCACCCACCGTAATACTTATGCTCTTGAGAGAAGCCACTAGTGAAATCTATGGCCCCTGGGTCTATTTTCCATCATATTAATCTCCTGTCAACAAGCTATTTCTAGTGCCGTTTATTTTGCTTTCTTTACTTTTAGTCTTTATCATAAAAATACCAAAAATATATTATCTTATCATATCTATCAAATCTCACTCTCGTAAGTGACCGTGAAGGGATTGACAACCCTTTATCACGTTGGTTGCGAGGTTCTTATTTGTTTGTGTAGGTGCCTGGGACTCGAGCGTGGTCTCCTACTGGATTGATACCTTGGTTCTCAAAAACTGAGGGAAATACTTACGCTACTTTACTGCATCACCCTTTCCTCTTCAAGGGAAAACTAACGCAGTGCTCAAGAGGTAGCAAGAAGGATTTCTGGCGCCGTTGCCGGGGAGATTCGCGCCAAGTCAAGTCAAGATTTGATTTCCCGACAACGAGCCATTTCTGGCGCCGTTGCCGGGGAGGCTACGCACAAGTCAAGACATACCAAGTACCCATCACAAACTCTTATCCCTAGCATTACATTATTTGCCATTTGCCTCTCGTTTTCCTCTCCCCCACTTCACCCTTGCCGTTTTATTCTCCCTCTCTTTCCGTTCGCCTCTTTTTTGCTTGCTTCTTGTTTGCTTGTGGGTTGGATTGCTTGCTTGTCATGATGGCTCAAGATAATACTAAATTGTGTGACTTTACCAATACCGACAACAATGATTTTCTTAGCACTCTGATTGCTCCTCTTATCGATGTTGAATCTTGTGAAATTAATGCTGCTTTTTTGAATCTTGTCATGAAAGATCAATTCGCCGGCCTTCCTAGTGAAGATGCCACTACCCATAAAAATAGCTTCGTTGATTTGTGTGATATGCAAAAGAAGAAAGATGTGGACAATGATATTGTTAAATTGAAGCTATTCCCTTTTTCGCTTAGATATCGTGCTAAAGCTTGGTTTTCGTCTTTGCCTAAAAATAGTATTGATTCATGGAATAAGTGCAAAGATGCTTTTATCTCGAAGTATTTTCCTCCCGCTAAAATCATATCTCTTAGAAACGACATTATGAATTTTAAGCAACTTGATCATGAACATGTTGCACAAGCTTGGGAGAGGATGAAATTAATGATACGTAATTGCCCTACACATGGTTTGAATCTTTGGATGATTATATAAATTTTTTATGCTGGATTGAATTTTGCTTCTAGAAATCTTTTAGATTCGGCCGCGGGAGGCACTTTTATGGAAATCACTTTAGGAGAAGCTACTAAACTCCTAGATAATATTATGGTTAATTATTCTCAATGGCACACCGAAAGATCTACTAATAAAAAAGTGCATGCGATAGAAGAAATTAATGTTTTGAGTGGAAAGATGGATGAACTTATGAAATTATTTGCTACTAAAAGTGTTTCTTCTGATCCTAACGATATGCCTTTGTCTACTTTTATTGAGAATAATAATGAATCTATGGATGTGAATTTTGTTGGTAGGAATAATTTTGGTAACAACGCTTATAGAGGAAACTTTAATCCTAGGCCGTATCATAGTAATCCCTCTAATAATTATGGTAATTCCTATGACAATTCTTATGGAAATTTTAATAAGATGCCCTCTGAATTTGAGACTAGTGTTAAGGAGTTTATGAATTCGCAAAAGAATTTCAATGCTTTGCTTGAAGAAAAATTGCTTAAGGTTGATGAATTGGCTAGGAACGTTGATAGAATTTCTCTTAATGTTGATTCTTTGAAACTTAGATCTATTCCACCAAAGCATGATATCAATGAATCTCTCAAAGCCATGAGAATTTCCATTGATGAGTGCAAAGAAAGAACCGCTAGGATGCGTGCTAAGAAAGATTGTTTTGTGAAAGCGTGTTCTTCTAGTTTTTATGAGAATAAAGATGAAGATCTAAAAGTTATTGATGTGTCTCCTATTAAATCTTTGTTTTGCAATATGAATCTTGGTAATGATGGGACTGGAGATGAGTCACCTTTACCTAGAAGGCGTCCCAAAAATTCGGAGTTTTTAGATCTTGATGCAAAAATTGGTAAAAGTGGGATTGAAGAGGTCAAAACTTTAGATATCAATGAACCCACTATTTTGGATTTCAAGGAATTTAATTATGATAATTGCTCTTTGATAGATTGTATTTCCTTGTTGCAATCCGTGCTAAATTCTCCTCATGCTTATAGTCAAAATAAAGCTTTTACTAAACATATCGTTGATGCTTTAATGCAATCTTATGAAGAAAAACTTGAGTTGGAAGTTTCTATCCCTAGAAAACTTTATGATGAGTGGGAACCTACTATTAAAATTAAAATTAAAGATCATGAATGCTATGCTTTGTGTGATTTGGGTGCTAGTGTTTCCACGATTCCAAAAACTTTATGTGATTTGTTAGGTTTCCATGAATTTGATGATTGCTCTTTAAACTTGCACCTTGCGAATTCCACTATTATTCTTGGTAGACCTTTCCTTAGAACGATTGGTGCAATTATTGATATGAAGGAAGGGAATATTAGATTCCAATTTCCTTTAAGGAAAGGCATGGAACACTTCCCTAGAAAGAATATTAAATTACCTTATGAATCTATTATGAGAGTCACTTATGGATTGCCTACCAAAGATGGCAACACCTAGATCTATCCTTGTTTTTATGCCTAGCTAGGGGCGTTAAACGATAGAGCTTGTTGGGAGGCAACCCAATTTTATTTTAGTTTTTTGCTTTTTTGCTTATGTTTAGGAATAAATATTTTATCTAGCCTCTGGTTAGATTTGTTTTTGTGTTTTAATTAGTGTTTGTGCCAAGTTAAACATATAGGAACTTCTTGGATGATAGTTATTTGATCTTGCTGAAAATTCCAGAAACTTTCTGTTCACGAAAACAATTGTTAAAAATTATCAGAACGTGATATAATGCTGATTCCAATTGCAGCAGATCAATAAACAAATTATTTAGGTCGTACTATTTTGGCAGAACTTTTAGAGTTCCAGAAGTTTGCGTTAGTTACAGATTACTACAGACTGCTCTGTTTTTGACAGATTCTGTTTTTCATGTGTTGTTTGCTTATTTTGATGAATCTATGGCTAGTAAAATAGTTTATAAACCATAGAGAAGTTGGAATACAGTAAGTTTAACACCAATATAAATAAAGAATGAGTTCAATACAGTACCTTGAAGTGGTGTTTTGTTTTCTTTCGCTAACGGAGCTCACGAGATTTTCTGTTGAGTTTTGTGTTGTGAAGTTTTCAAGTTTTGGGTAAAGATTTGATGGATTATGGAACAAGGAGTGGCAAGAGCCTAAGCTTGGGGATGCCCATGGTACCCCAAGATAATCTAAGGACACCTAAAAGCCAAAGCTTGGGGATGCCCCGGAAGGCATCCCCTGTTTCGTCTTCGTCCATCGGTAACTTTACTTGGAGCTGTATTTTTATTCACCACATGATATGTGTTTTGCTTGGAGCGTCTTGTATGATTTGAGTCTTCGTTTGTTAGTTTACCACAATCATCTTGGCTGTACACACCCTTTGAGAGAGACACACATGATTCGGAATTTATTAGAATACTCTATGTGCTTCACTTATATCTTTTGAGCTATATAGTTTTGCTCTAGTGCTTCACTTATATCTTTTAGAGCACGGTGGTGGATTTGTTTTATAGAATCTATTGTTCTCTCATGCTTCACTTATATTATTTTGAGAGTTCTACAAAACAGCATGGCAATTTGCTTAAATTGAGAAGGTAGTCCTAATATGATAGGCATCCAAGATTAGTAAAAACTTTCTTATAAGTGCGTTGAATACCAAGAAAAGTTTGATGCTTGATAATTGTTTTGAGATATGGAGATGGTGATATTAGAGTCATGCTAGTTGAGTAGTTGTGAATTTGAGAAATACTTGTGTTAAAGTTTGTGATTCCCGTAGCATGCACGTATGGTGAACCGTTATGTGGTGAAGTCGGAGCATGATTTATTTATTGATTGTCTTCCTTATGAGTGGCGGTCGGGGATGAGCGATGGTCTTTTCTTACCAATCTATCCCCCTAGGAGCATGCGTGTAATACTTTGTTTCGATAACTAATAGATTTTTGCAACAAGTATATGAGTTCTTTATGACTAATGTTGAGTCCATGGATTATACGCACTCTCACCTTTCCACCATTGCTAGCCTCTCTAATACCGCACACTTTTCGCCGGTATCATACACCCACCATATACCTTCCTCAAAACAGCCACCATACCTACTTATTATGGCATTTCCATAGCCATTCCGAGATATATTGCCATGCAACATTCCACCGTTCCATTTGCTATGACACGCTTCATCATTGTCATATTGCTTTGTATGATCATGTAGTTGACATTGTATTTGTGGCAAAGCCACCGTTCATAATTTTTTATACATGTCACTCTTGATTCATTGCATATCCCGGTACTCCGCCGGAGGCATTCACATAGAGTCATATTTTTGTTCTAAGTATTGAGTTGTAATTCTTGAGTTGTAAGTAAATAAAAGTGTGATGATCATCATTATTAGAGCATTGTCCCAAGTGAGGAAAGGATGATGGAGACTATGATTCCCCCACAAGTCGGGATGAGACTCCGGACTAAAAAAAGAGGCCATATAAAAAAGAAAAGAAAAGGCCCAAATAAAAAAATGAGAGAAAAAGAGAGAAGGGACAATGTTACTACCCTTTTACCACACTTGTGCTTCAAAAGTAGCACCATGATCTTCATGATAGAGAGTCCCCTATGTTGTCATTTTCATATACTAGTCGGAATTTTACATTATAGAACTTGGCTTGTATACTCCAGTGATGGGCTTCCTCAAAATGCCCTAGGTCTTCGTGAGCAAGCGAGTTGGATGCACACCCACTTAGTTTCTTTTGTTGAGCTTTCATCCACTTATAGCTCTAGTGCATCCGTTGCATGGCAATGCCTACTCACTCACATTGATATCTATTGATGGGCATCTCCATAGCCCGTTGATACACTTAGTTGATGTGAGGCTATCTTCTCCTTTTTTGTCTTCTCCACAACCACCATTCTATTCCACATATAGTGCTATGTCCATGGCTCACGCTCATGTATTGCGTGAAAATTGAAAAAGTTTGAGAACATCAAAAGTATGAAACAATTGCTTGGCTTGTCATCGGGGTTGTGCATGATTAAATACTTTGTGTGATGAAGATAGAGCATAGCCAGACTATATGATTTTGTAGGGATAACTTTCTTTGGCCATGTTATTTTGAGAAGACATGATAGCTTAGTTAGTATGCTTGAAGTATTATTATTTTTATGTCAATACTAAACTTTTATCTTGAATCTTTCGGATCTGAATATTCATACCACAAATAAGATAATTACATTAAGTAGCATTCCACATCAAAAATTCTGTTTTTATCATTTACCTACTCGAGGACGAGCATGAATTAAGCTTGGGGATGCTTGATACGTCTCCAACGTATCTATAATTTTTTTATTGTTCCATGCTATATTATATTCTGTTCTGGATGATTAATGGGCTTTATAATACACTTTTATATTATTTTTGGGACTAACCTATTAACCGGAGGCCCATCCCAAATTGCTGTTTTTTTTGCCTATTTCAGTGTTTCGAAGGAAAAAGATATCAAACAGAGTCCAAATGGAGTGAAACCTTCGGGAACGTGATTATCGGAACAAACATGATCCAGAGGACTTGGAGTCTATGTAAAGCAATCAACGAGGAGAGCACGAGGTAGGGGGGCGCTCCCACCTCCCCCAGGCACGCCCTCCACCCTCGTGGGGCCCACGTTGCTCCACCGACGTACTTCTTCCTCCTATATATACCCATATACCCTGGAAACATCATATACGGAGCCAAAACCCTATATCCACCGCCGCAACCTTCTGTACCCATGAGATCCCATCTTGGGGCCTTTTCCGGCGCTTCGCCGGAGGGGGCATTGATCACGGAGGGCTTCTACATCAACACCATAGCCTCTCCGATGATGTGTGAGTAGTTTACCTTAGACCTTCGGGTCCATAGTTATTAGCTAGATGGTTTCTTCTCTCTCTTTGGATCTCAATACAAAGTTCTCCTCGATCTTCTTGGAGATCTATTTGATGTAACTGTTCTTTTGCGGTGTGTTTGTTGAGACCGATGAATTGTGGGTTTATGATCAAGTTTATCTATGAACAATATTTGAATCTCCTCTGAATTCTTTTATGTATGATTGGTTATCTTTGCAAGTCTCTTCGAATTATCAGTTTGGTTTGGCCTACTAGATTGAGCTTTCTTGCAATGGGAGAAGTGCTTAGCTTTGGGTTCAATCTTGCGGTGTCCTTTCCCAGTGACAGCAGGGGCAGCAAGGCACGTATTGTATTGTTGCCATCGAGGATAAAAAGATGGGGTTTATATCATATTGCATGAGTTTATCCCTCTACATCATGTCATCTTGCTTAAAGCATTACTCTGTTCTTATGAACTTAATACTCTAGATGCATGCTGGATAGCGGTCGATGTGTGGAGTAATAGTAGTAGATGCAGAATCGTTTCAGTCTACTTGTCACGGACGTGATGCCTATATACATGATCATACCTAGATATTATCATAACTATGCTCAATTCTATCAATTGCTCGACAGTAATTCATTCACCCACCGTAATACTTATGCTCTTGAGAGAAGCCACTAGTGAAACCTATCCCCCGGGTCTATTTTCCATCATATTAATCTCCTGTCAACAAGCTATTTCTAGTGCCATTTATTTTGCTTTCTTTACTTTTAGTCTTTATCATAAAAATACCAAAAAAATATTATCTTATCATATCTATCGGATCTCACTCTCGTAAGTGACCGTGAAGGGATTGGCAACCCCTTTATCGCGTTCGTTGCGAGGTTCTTATTTGTTTGTGTAGGTGCGTCGGACTCGAGCGTGGTCTCCTACTGGATTGATACCTTGGTTCTCAAAAACTGAGGGAAATACTTACACTACTTTACTGCATCACCCTTTCCTCTTCAATGGAAAACCAACGCAGTGCTCTAGAGGTAGCAGTGACACTCTGCGAAGATCTAGTCCTCACCCATCAACTATTAGTTATTCCAAGCATGCCAGGCAACGACCAAAGCTTCGACGTCGACACCTACCTGCATTACATCTTCGGTGAGGAGAACGAGCCGGAGCAGGTCGGGGAGCAAGAGCTTCATCGGCCGGTGCAGGCACCATGGCCCATCGGCAGCGATATCGGCGTCATAGTCTTTGGGAGCACAATCGACATATTGCAGAGGAGGTGTAATAAGCAGTTTGCCATCCATCGTGCAAAAGATCCAGAGCTTCTCGGCGGCATGATCGATGACCCACCCGAAGAGCCGCCGTCACCAGTGCTCATCGAGAGCCCGATGCTCCGCAAGGAACGGGCAGAGGACCTCTGCGATTCATTCAAGACAAAGGCAGCCTGCAGCTTCATCATTGCCCACGGCGGCCGTGTCAACCTTGATCCCGATGATGTGGTGGCCAGGCTCGAGCGCATCCTTGGTGGAGTTGACGTCCCCGACGAAGTAGAACATCGCCAACGTGATATCTTGAGGATGCAGGTGATCGACGGAATTTGCTACCAGGCCAGAGACATGGAAATGGAGCGGTTCCGCAGAGTTGTCATGCACGCGATTGCATGCTGTCAAGCTCTTCTGGAAGAGGCCCAGCAGCCCCAAGAGCCTCCCAGCGCTAGCAGCTCCATTGGCGGAGGCGGGTCGGGACACTTGTCGTGAACGGCCGCAAGGGTGCTATGCTGATCATGGAGTCCGAGAAGACCATCGTCGGAAGGCCACCAGCTCAGCCTTTTAGCTTATATTTTATTATAATTGTATGCATATGTAGGTCGTGAGTGTTCTGGACCTTGCCGCATTTGGCATTTTAAATTATCCTGAATATGTAAGACAATTATTAAGAATTATTAACCATTGCCATTGTAACTTTGCCTCAACGGCGAGCAGAGCGCGCGCAGGGACGCCAAAGCGGAGCGCGCCGCGGCCGCCTCAACGGCGAGCAACCACGTGGTCAACCTTCTGCCATCAATAAATTTTGACCTTGTTTCTCGTCACATTGCTGATTACAACGCAATAAGTAATTGAAAATCTGTTCACACCTATCAAACTAATATGTGTTCACACTTAGCACCGGGCTATAAAAACTACCCACTCGAAAATTGCTTCACAGTTCCTCTCCTCATCACCCACAAAACTGGTTTTTTTCTATCAAGTCGTTCCGCCATGACCGGTAGGAGGAGTTTAGGGTGGACATATAACCAGACAGCAAAGACCAAGTCTGCAGAAGCACAAGAGAGGTCCCTCCGCGAAGCCGCAGCCGTAGCAGAGATGTCCCGATGCTCCGCGGAGCCCTCGAACGAGCTCTCACGGGCATGCGAGGGCTCTCACAAGTGCATTCGCGGCGTAGGCCATTGCGACGAGCCGGCGTTCCTGAAGTCCTTCACCGGCGACGACGATATTCTCGCTGGCGTCACTACGCAGCAGGAGCTGGTCGACGGCTTGATGAAGCTGCTCAAGATCAGCGATGCCTCGGTTGACAAGGTGACCGGCCTCGTCGAGCAAATCATGGGTGACAATGCGAAGCTCCTCAAGTTGGTCACCGAGAAGGAGGAGGAGGCCGCCGGCTGGAAGATGCTGCATGAGTAGAGGAGTGCCTCGGAGATACCGCTGAAAGCGGTCGTCGAGGAACTGATGGGTGGCTTGAGGAAGCTCCGGATCGAGCGCGAGCAGGAGGTGGAGGAATCCGTGGCTGCTTTCAAGCAAAGTCGTGAGGAATTGAAGAAGGAGCTGGAGGATTTCGCCGCCCGGTGATCCATCGACGAGTAGAGACAGTAGCGACCCAGATCGTTGTTTGCAATTTCCTTCTTCTCTTGCCCCCTTGTCTTCCGGGCTTTGCCGCATGTGTTGGATCACGGGTTCCGGCAAAACCCTCAAGGTTCGAACACTGGGGTGCGCACGAAGATTTCCCCCCTACCGATCCACGTCCTAGTTTTGCTAAGATCTTGCGGACTAACTCGACCAGCTCACAACACAAGGGACACAAGATTTATACTGGTTCGGGCCACCGTTGTGGTGTAATACCCTACTCCAGTGTGGTGGTGGTGGATTGCCTCTTGGGCTGAGGATGAACAATACAAGGGAGAAGAACAGCCTCCTGAGGTTGAGGTGTTCTTGTGCTTGGCGAACTTGTGTGTGTGAGGATTCGATCAGCTCAGGCTCAGTTTCCTTCTACTATGGTGGCTAGTCGTATTTATAGAGGCCCTGGTCCTCTCCCCAAATATTGAGCGGGAAGGGAGCCAACAACAGCCAATTTGAAAGGGGACAGCTAGTACAGCTTATCCTGACAAAAGTAGTCTTCGCCTGCAAAAGACTCTGGTGGTGACGCCGCCTTGGGCTCCATGGTGACCTCCGTCTTGCCGTCCTGCTGGTCTTGGTCTCGTTGCACTGATATGGAAACCTTTGCTTGATGCCTCGGTACTCCGCGCCTGTGCTTGCCTCCTTAGCACCAAAGAGGAAATAAGGACACTGCGCGCTGGCGCCCACCTGGTCTCGATCATCATGGCTCACGTCACGAGAACCTCGCGAGGTTTGCCTTGCCTTGATCTCTCCGCCCCTCGCGAGCCTGCCTGGTGAGGCCGCTCCTGAGGAGGTCTTGCATCGTCCGCCTCGCGAGGCTTGGCCCCTCGCGAGGGTCTTGGATGCCTTGATGATGAAGATGGGCCGTACGGGCCTGCTAGCAAAGCCACGCCGTGGGCCGCAGGCAGGCAAGTCTGGGGACCCCCATTTCCAGAACGCCGACAGTAGCCCCCGGGCCCAAGGCGCGCTCGGGATTGGCTTCGAGGCGAAGCCAAAGGTCAAGTACGGAGCGCCGGAGGCCCCAATAGCCTGCGGCCTTGGTCGACGCGTGGCGGTTGATTGGACGTGGGCGTCTCCGCTTCCCCACGCTGCCTTGGCAACTGCCTGACTTGACAAGTCCCTGCGACATGCAAGGAAAACCATCATTACCTGTGATCGTGGGGGGCGCTGGTTGGCCTTCTCCTGCTATAAATGAGGAGGGGGGTAGAGCCCCCGTCGCCATTTCTTCCCATTCCGCTCGCTTCTTCCTCCTCTGCTCCACCGTCGACATCGATGGCGCCCATCCAAAGGTTTTCTGCTGCGGAGAAAGGAAAGACTCCCCTCGGCGGGCCGGCGCCGCTCCCGCCGAAGAAGAGGCCGGTCCACCGCCATGATGTAGCAGTGATGTAGGTGGTGACGAGGCCTTGGTGCGAGCGGCCTCCTCCTGGGTATCCGTTACCCCTGTACGCCCAAGCCGATGGCTCAGGAGGGAGAGGCGACGAGCGTCGGCGTGCGTGCCTTGGCCAAGGTCGACGTGCTGCCGTGGTGCGGGTCGCCGCCCCTGGGGTCCACGCCACGGACTCCTCGCGTGAGCTTGTGCTGTGGGCGGCGATGTCCCCGAGCACTTGGATCTGCTTCCCGCGGTTCTTCTCCGACGTGATGCCGCCGAGGGGATGCCTCGAGCTCTAGTTGCAGCATGCCGACTGCAATGCTCCGGCGACCGGAGCAGAGGTTGAAGCGGTCTCCTCCGGCAAGGTCTTCATGACCCACGGCTGGGGTGAGGTCGCGCGGGTTTGCCACGCTGAGGGTGCCCTCGTGATCCACTTTGATTATGACGGCGCCTCCACGCTGTCCTTCAAGGTCTTTGATGCGGAGGGCCGCCGCCTGGAGTGCTGCCCTGGTGGGGAGCGCCTGGACGATGCGCGCCCCGCCTGCGGCCCCTCCAGCAGCAGCGATTCCTGGGAGTCCAGCGGTTCTCCTAAGCTCTACGAGACTCCGGAGACGAGCAACGACAGCTACGTGCCCCCGAGCTCTCGCCGTGCCCGGGGCAAGGCTGCAGCGTCCAGCCGCCGCCGTCGCTGATCTGGATGGGGTTGGCGCTGGCCTCCCGTGGCCCACTGTTGATGATGACGTCGGCCGCGGGGGCGTGTAGATAGGATTCCCCTAAGTTCTCGTCTTTTGTTCCCTGCGAGGAATCGAGGAGTACCCCGTGGGGGCGTGTAAAGGGTCTGTAATATCTTTTGTTGATGTTATCCTTATTATGGAAATTTGTGAACGCATGTCCTGTTTAGGCTCGGTCTCCCCTTTCCAACCTTGCGACGGCTTGTTGCTCTACGCTGACAGGTCCCGGTCCCCAGGCAAGCTGCAGCCGTCGCTGGTATGCCAGGTCGCGTGCCGTGGTCAAGGCCAGGAGGTGAGCAGCCCGAGGTCCAGTAAGAGCTCCTGAGGCGCGATGCTCAGGAGGTCCCCTTTAGCGCTCAAGCAGCCATGGTAAGGCAAGAAAGGGAGGCGGCGTTTCCGCAACAGGGCTGCGGCGTGCGTGACTCCTAGGCTCCAAGGGTTAGCCGATCTGAGCGCGGGACTTATCTCGATGATTCGGGATTGACTCCTCGTGATGCGCCAGGTTCGTGCGTAGGCGTCTGCAGCGTAGCTAGGTCGGACCCATACAAGCCTCCCCCTCTCCCACGCTCTCCTTCGTGCTCTACATCCTCAGGTCCCGGCCCTCGAGCGAGCTCAGCCACCGCTGGTATGCCAGGTTGCGTGACGTGGTCAAGGCCAGGGGGTGAGGGCTGGAGAGCCAGTAAGAGCTCCTGAGTCGCGATGCTCAGGAGCCCCCCTTTTAACGCGCAAGCGGACTGCATGGGCGGAGAGGGAGCTCGCGGTGCCACCTGCTGTTATCCTCAGGAGATTCCTGCAAGCCAACACAAGGAGAAACACAGTTTGCCATTATGGTTGCCGGTCTGCCACCGGTCTCTTCGCGAGGGAATGACGGCACTGAGGGCCTGGTGAGGTGACGTGCGCGGGGCGCGCCGCGAGCCGGAGCTCAGCCACTCAGGTTAGTCGACGTTGCAGGGACAGACCCGTGCACAAGCGCCGTGCCAGCGTGAGTAGCCCCCGTGGTGGGTGACGATCGAACAAGCAGTAGTCATAAGTAGATTAAGCATGGAAGCAGCAGGCTTAAGTAAATGCAAGGGAGATACATGCCATTGGGCCAGGCCCGAGCGGCTTGGGATGATGCAGCCCGAGGGGTGCTCCCAGCGAGGTAAGCTAAAGACATAAAAGGGATACATGCCACAGGGACGGACCCACGCAGCCTGGGAATGATGCAGCCCTGGGGGTGCTCCCAGCTAAATAAACTTGGAAAATGTCACCTGGTTCTGTTGATGAAGGAGAGTTGGGGCAGCTGAAGGTACGCGGCGAAGGGGTTGCTCCTCATGAGCCACCGGGGCCCTGAGCCTCAGGAGGCTCTAGGGGTCCAGGTGGTTCCTTGAGGACCGTCTCCATATCCGTCAGCACAGCATGGTGCCTGGCCTCCTGAGCCGCCGGGATGCTCCGCAGGTTGCGCTGATAGGTGGTCGCCACGCTCGGCAGGCTGAAAGGCATGCGAACGTAGCTGTGAGGTGGGCCCTCGCGGCGTCCCACGCGCGAAGGCCAGAAAAGCTCCTAAGATGCGGCCCTGTTAAGCCATGGGACATCGATGCAGACGCGCAGCCCGACATCCTCACCTGGATGGGGAGCTGTGCCCGGTGAGCGGCGGCCGCCGTGTATGGCTCTTGCGTCTTGCAATTCCTGTGTGGTCTTGGTGATAAACTCCTGAGCGGTGGGCGCTCCTCGCCCTGTGTCCTCCTTAGGGAAACGTGCCATGAAGCACGCCTCCAAGTGGTGCCCAAGCGCCTCCCTCATGATGTTGGCAAAGTCTGAGGCCCTCCAAAAGAGAGCCCCCGAGCCCTGCCCGAGAGGGGCGCCGGGCGCGCTTTCCTATGCGATGGAGGGAGGCGCCCCAGGTGCGGGCGCCGATCCTGATGAGGCGCGGCTTGCCTGAGGTCCTGCGTGGTGCAGCTGCTTCTTCTTCTTGGGGGTGGCCTCAGGAGGGCGCTCGCCCTTGCTGTCGGGGTCGTCGATTGTTGCAGCTTGGAAGGCACACTCGAGGGAGCACACCGCATCTCCTTCTTCGCACGGGACTGTGATGATTCCGCTGCTTCCCGGCATCTTGAGGACATTGTAGCAGTGATGGGTCACCGCCATGAACTTGGCCAGGGCTGGGTACCCGAGGATCGCATTATATGGCAGGCGGATGTAGGCGACGTCGAAGTCGATGAGCTCGGTGCGGTAGTTGTTGCGTTCTCCGAAGGTGACAGGGAGGCATACCTGCCCTATCGGTGTGGTGGAACCGTCGGTCACTCCTGAGAAAGGCTTGGTAGGCTGAAGCTGGTCATACGGCACTTGGAGGTTGTCGAACGTGTCGACGGACAGGACGTTGAGCCCTGCGCCACCGTCGATGAGGGTCTTGGTGACTTGCACGTTGCTGATGACTGGTTAACAAAGCATTGGGAGGACGCCTGCAGTAGCTGCGCACTTGAGCTGATCTGCCGAACTGAACGTGATGGGGCACTTGGACCATCTGAGCGGGCGCGTGGCCTCGAGCTTGGGGAGGACTGCATTCACTTCACGAGCAAACTACTTGAAGATACACTACGAGGCTGGGGCTTGAGCTCCGCCCAAGATGCAGGCTATAGCGCGCGGCTCCTGGAAGCCCCCAGCCCCCTCGTCTTGATGGTGGTCGTTATTCCTTCTGGGTGGTGGCGGTAGTGGAGGAAGGCCAACATTGCCTTGAGGACGATCCTCACGAGGCTGATCCCTCCAGGCGCCCTCGCGAGGCTGATCCTGCCAGCGGTCCTCACGAGGCCGGTCGCGCCACTCCTGGCGCGGGCCATGGTCGTCCCAGCGTCCGCCACCACGTCCTCCTCCTCGGCCGTAGCCCCGGTCGTTGCGCTCGGGGCGTCGACCGAAGCGTCCTTCTCGAATGGCTCTGAGCTCCTGGTAGTCGCTGGTGTTGTGGCTATGCAGGTTATGGAAGGCGCAGAACGGTCAGCTGCTCTTGGATGACTCGGGCTGGTCCCTACCGCGCTTCGTGTCCGGCTCCGCCGCGAGCACGGCCGCTCCCTTATGCTTCACGTCCTTGGCCTTGGCTTTCTTCTCCTCCGGGTCCACAGTCGGGAGCTCGAGGAGGGAGAGGCGCCCCTCCTCAGCTCTTGCACACTTGGTCGCCAGGTTGAACAGCTCCAGAGACGTGCACAGCTCCTCGTGGATGGCGAGCTCCTCCTTCATCTTGACGTCACGGACGCCATCAGAGAACGCGGAGATGATGGCCTCGTCCGTCACCTTGGGGATCTTGAGGCGAACATTGTTGAAGCGCTGGATGTACTTCTGGAGGGTCTCTCCTGGTTGTTGCTTGACGCAGCGCAGGTCACCCGCGGCCGGCGGGCGGTCGCGAGTGCCCTGGAAGTTGGCAACGAAACGGTTGCGCATCTCGTCCCAGGAGGAGATCGAGCCTGGGGGCAGGTTCAAGAGCCAGGAGCGGGCGCCATCCTTGAGAGCCATGGGGAACCAGTTCGCCATGACTTTCTCGTCGCTGTTGGCCGCCTCGATGCTCAGCTCGTAGAGCTGCAGGAACTCCGCGGGGTCGGGGGTGCCGTCATAGCGAGGAGGCAGATCCGGCTTGAACTTGCCAGGCCAGGCGACGCTACGCAGCTCAGGAGTGAAGGCGCGGCAGCCTGCCGTGGTCACAGGGACTCGATGCTGGTGGAGAGCTTGCTCTTGATGGCGTCCGCGCACCGCCACCGCAGGCGGCGCGCGGTCTTGCCGTGGTGGCGCAGGGAGCGCGGGGGCGTTTTCTCATGGCCGTGGGACCTCTTGGCATCTTCTTTCTTCTTGCACGGGCGCCGGACGCGGCAGGTCGCGCCGTGGGGCCGCTCGCCTTGGCGCCAAGACTCCGTCTTGGGGCAGAGGTGGTGGAGGCGCCCCATGGGCCATGCCGCCCATGGCTGTCGGAGGACGAGGCAGCGAGAGGGACGGCGTAGGGGAGCCCCCTGCGGCGCTGACAAGCTCGGCGATGCGGTCGAGCCAGTCCTCGTAGAGTTCGTCGACGGGGCGGTAGCGCAGGAGCTCGCGTGCCATGCACAAAGCAGCCTGCGCATCCACGGGAGTGCGACGAGCATGGGATGACGAACCGGCCGGGGTCAGCGGTGGAGTGGCGGTGCGACCGTCCCGCCGCACCGAGGGGTGCATCAAGGATGCTTGCTGCTCGTTCCCCGCCGGGCCGGTGGCGGCGTTGGCGGCAGGCGATGGAGAATGACGGGGCGGCCCGCCGACGGGAGCCGCCTGAGCAACACGGGCAGCAAGGGCAGCCCGACGCTCAGCACGACTGCGGCGCGCGTCCGCCATGGAGACGATGAAGCAACGGAACGCGGGGCGACGGAAGGGAAGCTTCGCGCACCCATACCTGGTGCCCCAAATGTCAGATCATGGGTTCCGGCAAAACCCTCAAGGTTCGAACACTGGGGTGCGCACGAAGATTCCCCCCTACTGATCCACGTCCTAGTTTTGCTATGATCTTACGGACTAACTCGACCAGCTCACAACACAAGGGACACAAGATTTTTACTGGTTTGGGCCACCGTTGTGGTGTAATACCCTACTCCAGTGTGGTGGTGGTGGATTGCCTCTTGGGGCTGAGGATGAACAGTACAAGGGGGAAGAACAGCCTCCTGAGGTTGAGGTGTTCTTGTGCTTGGTGAACTTGTGTGTGTGAGGATTCGATCAGCTCAGGCTCAGTTTCCTTCTACTGTGGTGGCTAGTCCTATTTATAGAGGCCCTGGTCCTCTCCCCAAATATTGTGCGGGAAGGGAGCCAACAACAGCCAATTTGAAAGGGGACAACTAGTACAGCTTATCCTGACAAAAGTAGTCTTCGCCTGCAAAAGGCTCTGGTGGTGACGCCGCCTTGGGCTCCATGGTGACCTCCGTCTTGCCGTCCTGCTGGTCTTGGTATTGTTGCACTGATATGGAAACCTTTGCTTGATGCCTTGGTACTCCGCGCCTGCGCTTGCCTCCTTAGCACCAAAGAGGAAACAAGGACACTGCGCGTGCTGGCGCCCGCCTGGTCTCGATCGTCATGGGTCACGTCACGAGAACCTCGCGAGGTTTGCCTTGCCTTGATCTCTCCGCCCCTCGCGAGCCTGCATGGCGCGGCCGCTCCTGAGGAGGTCTTGCATCGTCCGCCTCGCGAGGCTTGGCCCCTCGCAAGGGTCTTGGATGCCTTGACGATAAAGATGGGCCGTACGGGCCTGCTAGAAAAGCCACGCCGTGGGCCGCAGGCAGGCAAGTCTGGGGACCCCCGTTCCTAGAACACAGACAGCATGTGGCATTTTAAATTATCCGGAATATGTAAGACAATTATTATCTGCGCCATTGTAAATTTGTCGTCGTATTATCCGTTGCCATTTTATTTGTGGTCGTATTATCCGTTGCCCTATGTGGCAATTTAAATTAGGGTGGAATACGAGTTGAAAACACGAACAAAGAAAATGCTGCCATGGGATCACAAGCAAACACCCTCCATCCAGGTGCTTTAATTAACCCATTAATGGAGAAGTTATGAGCGAGGCGGGCAGCGGCGGCTGGTGCATGGAGGTCAAAGAGCTCGCTTCCCGGTGAGCATGGGCGGCCTTGCTGCTTTCACGTGTCCCGTCAAGCCTGCGAGGTGGACAGGATGCACGCGTCCCGTCGAGCCTGCGCGGCGCACTGCTCGCACGCGTCCCGTCGAGCCTGCACGGCGGACTACTCGCGCTCGTCCCGTCTAATCAAACAGCTGCATGCACGCCACCGAGCATGGTTAAATTTTGACACGGTTAATATAATACAACCGTTTGCGATATTAACGTGTCAACTTTTTGTTTCAAAAAGGACTTCATTGGCTACTAATGTGTGTGCCTCTTCTCAAACTGGATGATTTTTTTACCATGGCATATATGTGCCATGTCATGTAACCATGCCAAGTTTCATGTTTTTTGGGTGACTTTTTGATTTACTGGGATTTGAAAACCGAGATTCTCAATGTTTCAGGACGACGACAAGTTTGTAATTCATTCCCATTCCTTAAATGAGACCTAAACATGCACCCAATGACACATGTAGGATTTCCCACCCATTTTGCTTCACTGGAGCATGTGGTTGTAGTTCAAATTTGAATTATGGACTACATTAAATGCATAGAAAACTTAGTAATTAGTAATATATATACAATGGCCAAACGAACCCTGAACAATTTCAAATTTTAGCTCGACACTCTTGTTATTCTATGTTGCCTATAGAAAACAAAGTTCAAGGCGAGAAGAGGCAACGATTATCGTTTCGCCCACAAGAGGGGCATGTTTCCCTACCGGAACCACGAGGGTTGCGACAGGCTCCGATTTGTAAAAGGCTTGTAATATAGCTTCGCCCAAATTGGACAATTATATGTACCATGTAGTGACACCATGCCAAGTTTCATGATTTCCTGGTGAGTTTTGGATTTACAGAGATTTAAAAACCGAGATTCGCAATGTTTATGGCCAAGCCAGGACGACGAGATGGTTGAATTCATTCCCATTCGTTCCATGGGACCTAAACATGCACCCCAAGGAAACATGTACGTTTTTGCTAGCCATTTTGGTGCACTAGAGCATGTATTTGTAGTTCGGATTTGAATTATGGACATTAAATGCCTAGAAAACTCAATTAATGAATAAAAAAGGTCAAACGAACCCTGAATAATTTCAAAGTTCAACGCGAATCTCCAGTTGTTCCGTGTTGCGTGTAGAAGAAAATACGAGGCTAGAAGAGGGAGTGATTATCGTTTGGCCCACAAGGGGACACGTTTCCCTATCGAAACCACAAGGGTTCTTGCGACAGGCTCCGGTTTGTAATAAATCTTGGACCGAATTGGCAATGTTTTTACCACGACATATATGTGCCATGACGTGACACCATGCCACCTTTGATGACTTTCTGGTGAGTTTAGGATTTATGGGGACTTAAAAACTGAGATTCGAAATGTTTGAGGACGAGCCAGGACACCGGTACGGTTGTAATTCGTTCCCATTCCTGGCATGAGACCTAAACATGCACCCAAGGACACATGTATAATTTTTCTATCCATTTTGGTGAACTGGAGCATGTATTTGTAGATCAGATTTGAATTATGGACATCAAATGCCTAGGAAACTCAATTAGTGTATAAAAAGGCCAAATGAACCTTGAATAAGTTTAAATTTCAGCATGGATATCATGTCGTTCCATGTTTCCCGTGGAAGAAAATACAAGGCGAAAAGAGGCAGTGATTACGTTTCGCCCACAAGGGGAACACATTTCCCTATCGGAACCACGAGGCTTCTTTGAGAGAAGCTCCGGTTTTTGTAAGAGGTTTGTAATAAAGCTTGGCCCAAATTGGACAATGTTTTTACCACGACATATATGTGCCATGATGTGACACCATGCCACCTTTGATGACTTTCTGGTGAGTTTAGGATTTATGGGGAATTAAAAACTGAGATTCGAAATGTTTGAGGACGAGCCATGACACCGGTACAGTTGTCCCATTCCTGGCATGGGACCTAAACATGCACCTAAGGACACATGTATAATTTTCTAGCCATTTTGGTGAACTGGAGCATGTATTTGTAGTTCAGATTTGAATTATGGACATTAAATGCCTAGGAAACTCAATTAGTGTATAAAAAGGCCAAACGAACCCTGAACAAGTTTAAATTTCAGCACGGATATCCTGTCGTTCCATGTTGCCCGTAGAAGAAAATACAAGGCGAAAAGAGGCAGTGATTACATTTCGCCCACAAGAAGGGGGACACGTTTCCCTATCGGAACCACGAGACTTCTTTGAGAGAAGCTCCGGTTTGTAAGAGGCTTGTAATAAAACTTGCGCCACAATGGACGAAAAAAATTCCTCAACATATAAGTGCCATGTCGTGACACCGGGCCAGGTTTCACGATTTTCGGCTTAGTTTTGGATTTATGGGGATTTAAAAACCGAGATTCTTCTCACGAAATGTTTTCAAATAGCACACGGTTCACTCACGAAAGCCAATATCAATGAAAACTTCGTGGAAACCATATTTTAAAGTTTCATAAAAATCTGAAAAAAAATGTGGGATGTTCAGAAGGTGATGTTTTATTGTGACACAAAATTTCAAGTTGAAAAACATTACGAGATGTGAGCTATGAAAAAGACAAATTCAGCCCTGAATAGTGACATTACAATTCAACACTATTCAATGTTGATTTTGTCTTTTTCATAGCTCACATCTCGTAATGTGTTTCAACTTGAAATTTTGTGTGGCAATAAAACATCATCCTCTTAACATCCCGCATTTTTTTCAATTTTTTTTGAAACTTCAAAACATCTTTTCCTCGTGGTTTTCACCGGTTTCCACCGAATGTTGGTTTTTGTATGATATTCCCCCTCGCTGCGCGCGTGATCTGAGTCGTGCGTTCTGATTGGCCAAACCCAAACCCCACGGATCGTACATGTGCACCGTTGGATGCTCCCAGATCGAACGACAACCCTGAGCCCTTTCGACAGCACATGCAGTACATGGGTAAGCACTGTGCGCATGCATCGTGTAGCTCACGCTTCCTTCTCTACTAGGTTTTCATTAAAAATAGGCTACTGTTTCTCGCCACTCCTCTCATCGGTTTCCCGCCTCTTCTCCCATTGTTTAATTCTTATATTTCATCTCATCCAAAATCAATTAGTTCTATAAAAAAATCTATTTTAAGATTAATGGAATTGTGCATTGTAAAGGTAAAAACAAAAAGTGACAATTCATTTGGAAAAAAAAGTTTGGGCAATTAAGATATGGAAGATTCTAGAGAACAAAGGAGAAGTGCTTGTGTTCTGAGGTTTGTGCATTATGCTTAAGTTCAACCATGGAGTCTTCTAGATTGTACATGTGGCAGAATCTGGTGGAATGTAGATGATATCCAACGGCCAGTAGTGCTCGGATTTGCCATCTCTGTACCGTCGAATTGGCTTCATCGAACGACCAACTTTCAAAGTTATTCACACACTATATAGGTGTATAGATGTATAGATATATATAGATGTGTCCCATGCTAGACAAAATAAAGTTTGAGCGCATGCATGGGACGACCCCCCCCCCCCGCCTCGAAGTTGGGAAACTAACATCATACGTATTGAACCAGGCTTGGAGTCGGGTACGGTGTTCGGTTTGTAATGTAGTTGGTGGCCCATCGAAGTTGTGCATTTGGGATTTAAACACATCATACACCATCGTACGCATACATATTTTTGGCAGCATGCAGTGTATACGGGGTCTTCTGATCGACCACGTCTCCCTTGTGTGGTTTTTTGTGACGACACACGCATATCTATGGGCTCCCCGAGTGTATATATATCATTCCTTTGTCCGATAATGAGGGGTATGTGTTGGCCATGAATGGATTCCTCCTAGTTCGTGTTAGGGCCGGTCACCGTCAAATGTTGCTCAACCAAAGCTCGAGCTCATGCTTTGTCAGGATTCCCTCCCAGATGCTCAGATTGCTGGATTCGACCTACATCAAACCCTGCGTATCTCGTCCTTAACTACCTTGCCTTCATGGTTGTTGTCTGTATCGAGAGGTAGGCACCACATCTAAATTGTACATTATTCTATATTGAAAACACACATCACCCCTTCCCAACGTACATCATTTTGGGCCGCATGCAAGAGGTGCTGGTTTTGTGGTCCCTCTCGTGCGACTTTTATGATGGTTCAATCTATTGGCCCAAGTGGTTTATCAACAACAACAACTGTCATTTGACCAAACGATAGATTCATTGGTCCGTCTAGGTCATGGCGACATGCATGTATGACCAAAGTATCGATCATTACGTGCATCCTCCCTGCTGACACGAAGTGGGAGGTGGTGGGCCAAGCATCCTAGCTAGGTACGACATTATGTCATTATATATATATCCTAGCTAGGTGGTTGTTAGGGTGCTTTCGGGTTTGTGAGGCAGGTGCCACCAAAGTTATGCATCATGTATTTAAAGTTTTAAACATCCCCAATATTTGTACATATATTTGGCCACTTCCAGGTGGTTCTTGACTTCTGGCCCCTCTCATCGATCTTCAACGACGCGCCCAACCGTGGGCCCGCGCGGTCAAAGTTGTGCATTGGAATTTTGAACATCACAGACCACCCTTTTCACTCATATATATTTGGGCCACATGCTGGTGTGGCTATCTTTTGACCCTCTCTAACGTTATTTTTTGCTGCAAAGACTCTGATGATGCTCAACGGACACGGGGTATAATATCTTAACCGTGTGCGATACAAGTGCGATGTGAATCACCATGCCTGCGCAAGCACGAGCAAATTAAGGTGGAGGTACTGGCTCAACCATGTGCGATGCAAGTGCGCTGAAATCACCACGATTGCGCAAGCGCGAGCAAATTAAGGTGGAGGTACTGGCTCAACCGTGTGCGATGCAAGTGCGCTGAAATCACCACGACCGCGCAACCGCGAGCAAAGGGTGGAGGTACTGGCTTAACCGTGTGCGATGCAAGTGCGCTGTAAAACCACCACCTGTGCAAGCTAAAGGCGGGTAAGTTTATTTGGAAATTAGGACGAACCGTGTGCAATAGACCAACTAGCTAGAAATATAAAAAACAAACTACTCGCCTTGAGCGTTGCAAAAATCAGCAGATCCGCGCCACTTTTCCTTATTATCATACACGCATATTGCTATCGGATCGTGCGCGATCTTGGGCACTCCCGCCCCACATCAATTCCTTTACCCAAATTTTAGTAGCCGCCGTACTTCAACCGTCGCCCACACTCCTCCAGGACCGACCTTATAGTAAAATTGCAGTAGCCGAGGCATTTGAACCGACACCCTCCCTCGTCCACCACCATCTCCACCCACCATTACTAAAATTTTCAGTAGCCACGGCGTATCCTTAAACACCAACCCCCCTCCACATTCCCCCACCCGCCCCTCCCCCCTCGAACCCTAGCTCGCGGCCGCCGCCGGCGCCGCCGCCAACCCCTGCCGGTCTTCCCGTTCCTTCTAGCTTAGATAATAAAGTCCAGGTTACCCAACGATTCCCATACCATCGTCCCACTCCCCTGAGTTTTTAGATGAGGCCTGCGGTGTCCCTCCCCGCCAGATCCACATCCCTTGCTCCAGAATGTCGTAGCCTAAGCTCGACCACGTATCCCGGGGAGCCCGACGAGCGTTTGCCAAGAAGAGGTTTATCATGGCCTCTCCGGCGGACATTGGCGAGGTGGCTGCCATTCGCCCTGACCTGTCGATCCCGGAGCAACACGTCACCGTGGAAGCCGGCGAAGATGTTGACTACGTTGCCATGCCGAAGGCTTCATGTCAGTGGGCTAGCATATTACTGTATCTCGTGAAAGCTGGCTACGACATCAAGCTTGTTAACACCGACGGCTTCACACGAGCCATGTCACATGTTAAGTGTTCCATCCCCAACCCCTCTGGTTCAACCACCATCGATCTCTTCGGCGGCCTTGCCGCTGATCTCCTCCGCCAAGCGGTCAAGGATTTGCGGGCTTTCTACACCATTGAGCCCATTTTGTCATTTCTGAAGGACACGTTCTACGGCGGCGGCTTGGGATCCTCAATTGCCAAGTCAGATCTCATCGACCATGACCACGACCACGAGGAGACCAAGGTTCTTCCAAGGTGAAACAACCCATCTGTGACATCATAGATCGCACCATGGGTCTGCGCTCTTCCAACTGGAAGGATCCCGTCCATGAAATGTGAGGCAACATTCTATCAACAAATCTTACCTTTTCTAGCTTGCCAACCCGTACCCTTTGTTGTAGTAGCATTTGTCGTGCGGTGCTTTAACTGTGCCGTGTTTAATTATTTCAGTTATGCAAAAATGTATTGTTCAATAGGTCTATGTGATGTTTAAGTATGAATTGTCCACTTCAGTTTCACGAATGGCTATATTTGGTTGTTTATAGTGAATAGATGCCTTGTTTATCTGTATTTGGTTGTTAGGTTGGTTGGACTGAATATTTTTCCAGTTATCGAGCAGATGCCTTGTTTATCTGTATTTTGTTCTTAGTTTGGTTGCAGTGAGCATTTGTCCGGTTATCAAGCAGATGCCTTGTTTATCTGTATTTGGTTGTTAGGTTGCTTTTTTTATCATTTGTCCAGTTATCAAGCAGATGCCTTGTTTATCTGTATTTGGTTGTTAGGTTGCTTTTTTAGCATTTGTCTAGTTATCAAGCAGATGCCTTGTTTATCTTTATCTGCTTGTTAGGTTGGTTGCAGTGAGCATTTGTCCAGTTTTCAAGCATATGCCCTGTTTATCTGTATTTGCTTGTTAGGTTGGTTGCAGTGAGACTCTGTCCAGTTTTCAATGGCTATATTTGGTTGTTATACTGGTCATTTATGCCTTGTTTATTTCAGTCATTCATAATGTGTTGTTCATTATGTGCAAGTCGGAACTGTGCCGCTCGACTACATCAATACCAGTTTGAACGGCTATATTTGGTTCCAGTTATTTCTGGTGTAGTTAACAGATGCCCTTTATTTCAGTTTTACACATTTATCCAGTGTGATGTTTAAGCATTACCTACGTTCTATTCATTTTCAACAATACCAGTTTGAATTGCAATATTTGATGGCTGTTAAGCCTGCTGTCGGTAACATTGCCTTCCATTTTATATTTGCTTTAACAGCATGCTGAAACCAACACATTCAAACTATCATTTGGAGATGATGTTATTTAACTTTGCTATATTTGCTTGATGTTAAGGTTGCTGTACTTATCATGCCTTTCCACTACTTATGCAGGACAACAACGGGAGTGGCCACCATTTTCCGCCGAGGTTAGCTTCATCCCTCGGCTTGTACTCCCCCCGTCGTTCCATAATATAGTGCATATAGATCCAGGCCTGAACACTAGTTAGCTTCTAATATTGACTTGTTGCTTGTAGGTACATATGCCCTTGGCAAGGATCCACGCATCGACCCTTTTTGCGTATGGGGCAATGAGATATTGATGAACAAGCATCAAGTGAGGAAACTGATAAGGGTTATTGGCAAAAAGATACGAATGGTGGAAAGCAAATTATTTGTTTATGCTCTATCCAACACAACAGTGAGCTGTAGGATGGTAACTACAAACTCTGCAGCCTTCTCTTTTTCCTGCCCATGATGAGTTGTTAGACAACAATGTCTGCATCTTTTTCGTTCCCCGTGGCTCCCGAAGCAGTTCACTCAAGATTACCTCGCAACGTACATGATTGGTGGACACGCAATGAAGGTTAAAGTATTTCATCCAGACTACAATGAGCATCAAGAAGTCCTAATGAAGACAGTGAAGGATGGACGGGCAGCCATCACAAGGGGTTGGCCTAGAGTCGGGCGCACATTACGCATGGAGGAGGGAACAATATGGGCATTCCGCTTCACCTTCTCCAGCAACCAGAATGTCTTTCGCCTCTCTCTTTACAGTCTTTAGTACAACAGTGGTTCATCATTCTTTACTTGGTGCTTCTGTAGTTCTTCAGTATATGTACCTGTGCATTGAATTATGCATTCGTGGTTGAACCTATATTTGTAATAAACATGGTTGGATATGAAATAAGTGATTGCCTACTTTCAAATTCAAAACATGTGATTTTTAAATTTGGGATTACACTGCACACGGTTTGCAAAAGCGAAACGTCTACGATATACGTGGAGATCAGAAATGTTTCTAGGATCCACTACGTGTGCGATCAATCTCCACTGCACACACGAATTTCTCTTGAAAACTGTTTGCGTTAGGCAACCTTGCGCAAACGTTTACCACATAAAAACTGTGTGTGATGGATAGCCTTTGCCACACAGTTTCTTCTATATACCGTGTGTGATGCATTCAATAACGCAAACGATAAAAGTATTAATATCGTGTGCAATGGCAACGCTATCACAAATGATTTAACGGGAAAAATTGTGTGTGATGTACCGGTGAACGGAAACATTTTCGTTGGAGCGACTGTGTGGGATGTACATACGAACGGAAACGTTTAGCGGGGACTGACTGTGTGGGATGTACTTGCGACCGGAAACAATTTCGCCTCTATAATTGTATTTTTAGCTCTACTATACGTATTTCTGTATTTGAGCGCTCGCCGGTCGCACACGACCTCATTTTGCCGAGCGTGTGTGCCAGGAGGGCATATCCCTGACGGTTTCTAGGTCGTGTGTGAAGGACCCCGCTATTGCCCACACTCACTTGGCGACGGTTCCAAATGCCGTCGCGGAAAGGGGTTAAAAACCATTTGTATAACACCGACGCGTACCAGTGAATACTAGAAGGGATAGCGGATAATGAAGATAAGATGCAGATTGATGCTACATAATCAACTACCAATCCCGAAAGTACAAGCGTTATAGGACAAAATGTACTGACAAGAGCAATGGGCTACACTTCTGCACTCGCATTGTCTGTGTATTCAAGTTTTTGGTAAGATTAAATATAGATCTGATATTTTTTAGTAAATGGTGGGCGAGGGAGATAAGATGCAGAATGCTACACAATGAACCAATCCCTCTTCCCATAATACAAGAGTGTTTTGAACACTGGTGTACTATACAAATTGTTCTTATATTATGGGGCGGAGGGAGTAGCTGTTAATGTAAGTACAGTGATAGACGACGTTCAGTCCTTACAAGAGGACTGCAGAGCTAAACCTCTTCAAAAGCATTGGGTTGATTCTAAATTTATGTAAGAGTCCATACGGATCTTATAATGTCCACCAAATGGACGATAACGCGGCTAACATGTGCAGTGATGCTACATAATCAAACAACTATGGAAGTAAGTATGGTCATACAGGGCAAGAGGTACTCACAAGAGCAATGCAGTGTGCAGTATAGTTGCGAGATTATGTGGTCCCTTGAGAATGAATGTTCTTCTGCTAGCAGTTTTCGTACAAGTGAGACGTTAAGGAAAATGCAGAAATGTAGTTCAAATTGTGATGTGATATCATAGACAGTACCTTACGCTGCAGAGGAGGCCAATGTGTAACAAGATTATTCCAGTCACTGTCTGATAAATGTAGCACCGGAGACTTTATAGAAATTTCGTTTAGAGGCTTGCCATCGAAGTGCGCTTGACTCAGGTAGGAACGATACTTCATCACTGAGTGCTTCAAAAGCGCAACCAACCCTTGCTCGTCTTGACAATCCAGTTTGGTCCTCTCCTATTTAAAAGAATGAAATCTTGTGTCGTCTTTCAGCAGAAACATATGCAGTAATTACCATGAATAACATTAGTACATTACTTACGCGTAAGTTGCGGAGGAAGACTAGAAATTGTTCTCTATCTGCGGTATAATCTTTCCATGAAGTAAAGATGCGCACAAAGTTCGACAACAATATAAGCTTCATCTTCTAAACTGGGAAGAAATGGAATAGGGGTCGTATTTGCTGCAATTGGGGTCTCTCTGGTTCGAAAAGGGATTTGGCAACTGGATTTGGTGTACTCTTTGCTGAATGGGGGTTTTGCATCGTAGAGCTGGTGCTATGTCAACTGGCATCATCATACTGTTTGCTGTAGTTGGGGTCTGCTGAGTTGGGGCATCAGAAATGAACAGTGTAGTAGGGCTAGAGTTTGCTAGAGTTGGGGTGTTTTGTGGGTCAGGTGATATTGCAACTACACCTAATGGGTTATTTGATTTATCAGGTGTCACTACCTTTTCGAAATACTTTGCTCGTGCTCCTCCGTGATCAGCAATCACCCTCTTCCTTTTGAACGTCTGATACACAAGAACAACATTTGATTTGAATGGATAAATATGGTATGATGATAGATGGAATATGTACTGAAAATGGATAGGCAGGGCGTATTCACATACAAGATGTGCAAACTAAGCTAATTGCAGTGCAGCAAAGTCGAAGCAATGCAAAGCATCAGTTGCAAGATATGTGCGACCAATATAACCTTGGAAAGTTAGAGCAAGCACCTTGATGGGTGAATAAGATAGGGCATCTGCCTCTGACTCCTCCACTAGGGAGCTACATTGACTTAGGCCCCCCTCTAGCTCAGAATCACTGTTAGGATCATATTCTGAGCATGAATCTGTAGGTGGAGAGCATTTGCATTGCATTGCATCCAGACTTGATTTCAGTCCCTTAATGCCAAGTTTGACAGCCATGGCATTGTTCTGCTTTATTCTTTTCATGCACGCAAGCTCATAATCATTATGATGCTGTTTAGAATCTGAGATTCATGAAAATATAAAAAGTAGTCAGATTATGTATGGAATGCATTGCGGATTCAACTCGAAGAGTGTCTCCCTATAAACCCCTGCATATGCAAAGTTCACCCCAACTGTGCTGACCAGACCACACATAGAAATACAAACCTCTTATGTCTCTATAACAGGCAGACACACATTTCAAAACTGAAGTAGGAACATTAGAATCATATCAAATTCTTATTTGAACAAATCAACTAAGGAATTATCAGTGGCATAATGTTTAGCTTCAAGGGTGGAGTGCTGGTAGTGCGACACAAAGCAAGTAGGCAGATTGTATTCCATGTAAAAGATCGTAGTCTATGTAAAAGCTGGAAATGACACTTTACTTCTATACAATGCAGTGTTCGTGGCCCACACATGATGGAAGAGATCACACAAAGAAATATATTCACTCATGTCTACGGTTCCAGTATTTTGAAACAGGGTGGTCCACCCTAAAAGAATATTGACAACAAATATGACAAGGCAAGCATAGATGTAGTGAACCAATCATTTACTTGTGAGCTTACTAGGACAAGTATGCAGAATTGTAACTGCAGTAAGAGACCGTCCAAAATCTGAATCAAGAAGTTTGTCTAGCACTTATTGTTTGCAACTAATCGACGTGAATAATTGGATATCATATCGGATGAGTAAGATAGACAAGTAAAATTGTCAACAAACCTAGCCTGCAGTAGTAATTTGGGTCAATGCTACTATGACCAACAATCCAAAATTACTAGTGTCTATTCCTAGGGCTGGAATTTTGAAACCCTGTGAACTTTACAGGTACTAAAGATTACTGAAATACATCTGAACCATTAAGTGTAGGTAGCACTCAACACACAACAAACCCTAATGACAGTCCTGCCTAATGAGTAATGAATCAATTAGAAAATGAGTGGTGAGGAGTGGCTGCTGAGTGTTGAGGATGTATCTTAGGATAAATCGGGTTGGCTTAGTGGGTGCTGCACGCCTGAGCCCTAAACGGACTGGGAAGGTAGGCACAGCAGCGCACCCGGGCAGCGGTGACGCTGTTGGGCGAGCGGCTCCTGACCTCCTGTTAGTCCGACGTCTCCTCCTAGAGTCATGCCATCCGGGGACGGCAAGTCGCCAGTGAGGCAGGCGGCTGGGGGCGAGTAGAGATCGGAAGCGCGCATCAAAACAGAGGGGAATCGGGGCCTGGGCCGACCCAAAATCCTAGGGTGGGCCGCGGCCCACCGTGGGCACCCTGTAGAGATACACACCCGAGTGGTGAACATGCACTTTCGAAACTAAATTAGGACATTTAGTTGACCAATTAAACGACTCTGTTTTAATAATACCAGATTCCTATTTGAACAACTAAGCTTGTTTAGCTTGATTGGTGGAGCAGTGCTATTATGACACGAAGCACGTATGCTGGTCGTATAGTGATCATAAAAGGGGGAAAGCCTAAGCAATTTTTTTGAGCAAAAGAGGGTTTCCCCTTTGATTTCTATTAAAGAAACCACCACGGAACTAACATGATCAATTAAACCCTAAGCATGATCAATTAAACCCTATTATGACTGTGCCATGGCAGATTTAAAGTTGCAAACCGGGGAAATGATATTTAGCATCCATTGTTTGCTTACTAAGAACTAAATTCTAAGAGCTGAAAAGGAAGTATAGTAACCAAGTTACGATCTATTTTCTGGTTGAGATCAAAAAGTTGAGGAGATTTGAAGTACCACCTCTCTTGCGACGCTGTGTAGGCATCGGGGGTGCGATGGCTGTTGGTGGCGTTGAAGCTGATCTGCGATGGTAGACGGGTGCATCGGGGGATAAGTTTCGTTGCGGTGGAAGAGAAGGTCGTGTGAGCGGCCCCGACAAAGAGGATGACGGCGCCGATGAAGCGAGAGGACGCGATGCAAGGCTCCTGGTCCGTCGCCGTGGATGAGAAACGTCCATCTGTAGCAGTGGACGACGCGGTCTTGGTTGGCGCTCCGGCATGGTGGAGGATGGTGGCAATGGATGGGCTGGAGGACGGCGGCGATGGATGGGGTGGTGGACGGAGGAGGCTGGTGTGGGGATGGTGTTCTACCGGGGACGGTGTATGAATGGGAAAATGGAGGGAGAGGTATGGGGAACCATGTTTTTGGGACGCGCCTGTCTGAAATATGGGAAAGTTACGAACTTAGCCCCTGTTTAAAATTTGGACGTCTCGTCGGTTGGGGATAGGACGGTAATATCGCATCTCGCCAATATTTTCCCAGAGCGATTTCGGGCGAGGAGAGGGTGTTTTGGCGCCCATGGTTGGCGCCCACGGTGTATGAACGGGGCTGACAGGTAGGGCGGTTGTGTCACGTCTGAGTGAAGTTACAAAGGTGCCCCTATTGGAAATATTTTCCTACATCGATTTCGGCCAAGTTGAGTTTGTCTTGCCGCCCACCGTGTATGAATGGGGAAATGGAGGGAGAAACAGAGGTCTTTCGGACGAGCTTGAATCAAATGAGTTTTGCCACCCACCGTGTCGGAATGGGCTTAGAGGCGGTCGTGTCACGTCTAATTGAAGTTACTAACCTACCCCTATTGAGAGCAGTGGAAATCGGGTCGATGGGTTGTCCGTGTAAGGGGTGGACAGTAATTTCCATCTCCCAAACACTTGGCTTCAGGCAGCCGATGTGGGAGTGGGAATTTTGCCGCTTCTTTCGAATTTTGGGACAATAAGTATCCACGTTTACCCTAGAAACTAAATTCGAATCCAATTTGTATTCCTATACAAATCTTTATAAATCATTCCATGTGTTTTTATATATCCTCAAAAGCATGACAAAGATGTATTCCACTGTCATATATGACTATGATTTACAAATGCCGATACTCGAGTTCAGAAGCTAGAATCCAGTTTAAGGTGAATTCAAATATTTGGAACACTTTATGTCCAACTCAAATGTCACACACAACATAATGTGTACTCCCATTTAGATATGTACACAAGCGATGTATCAAGATTCAAATACTGAGTCAATCAACCAATAATGTACAAAACTAACAGACATATAAACACTTATAGAGTATATGGATCAATAATATCAACTAACATACATAAGCCATGCCGCTGTACTTTTTTTTGCTAGAAGAGCATCCTTTTTTTTAGCGAAGCTAGTACAACATCTTGGCCCTTTCCGATGCGTGCCACTTATGGTCCATCTATACTACTATTATTGCTGAATGCACATTCAGCCCGATTGGCATATTTGTAGGTCTGCCACAACAATCAAAATGAAATGTCTCCGAGTCTTATCAAGTAATACAGACTTGTGCTCAAATGAAATTACAAACCAAAAAGTAAAAAAATTATTACATGATCTATAAAACAAATGGTTTGATCGATTACATGAACAAACAACACAAAGGTTATTCAACAATGGAAAGAACATTTCACCTATGATTTACCAAGTGGGAATTTAATTTCCTTTTTTCCTTCAGGACCTTAACAATGCGGTCAGTCTCAGCTTGCTTCGTTTTGAAATCCACCAAATATTTAATGGTTGTCTTGAGTACTGCTTGTGATTGTGCTGTTTGCTTCCTCAACATGTCAACTTCATCTCTAAGTGCAGAAGCAGAATCTCTTTCTACCACTAGTTTAGCCTCTAGAGCATCAGCAGTTGGCAATTCATGATGCACGATTGGGCTGTTGCCACTGCCGTGGGATGATACAATGTCCATGGGGACCTTGCTCTTTGATCTTGGGCTAACCTGTTTTGCCATTAAAGTTCTGATTGGATTCCAAAAAGTTAAAGTTAGCAAAACATCTCAACTGGGAGTTATAATAGCAAACCAGTTAAACAAACAAGGAATTAAAGAGTTTCAATTGGATGCTGAAAAGTAGTTATTAACATCATTGTAACTGGTTGTTGCAGCAGCAAAGCAGTTAAACAAACAAGTTTAGAAAAAGGTACCTGTTGTGGCATTGGAGTTTCTCTTGGATCTTGAAAAGTTGAGTAGCTAGTAATGTGATTAGAGCAACCGGTTGTAGCAGCAAAGTAGTTAAACAAACAAGTTTTGCAAAAGGAACCTGTTGTGGCATTGGAGTTTCTCTTGGATCCTAAAAAGTTGAGTAGTCAGTAACTTGATTAGAGCAGCAAACCTGTTACACAAATATATTTTTGAAAATGTACCTGTTGTGCAATTGGACTTGCAATTGGATCCTGAAAACTTGAAGTTAGTAAGATGATTACAACAACAATTTACAGCAACAAACCAGGTAAACAAGGAAGTTCCTGAAAACATACCTGTTGTGCCAACGGAGTTTCAGTTGGATCCTGCAAACTTGAATGTTAGCAATCAATAAATAAAGTTTTGCAAGAGCCATAAGAAACTAACATCAAACTAGTAAAACTAACCAGTTTTGGCAACGTATTTAATTACACATGAACTAGTAAAACTAACAAGTTCTTGGCAACGTATTAAAGTAACAAGTCGGTACCGTTTACCAGCAACACAGACATCTGTAAATTTCTTTAATGTAAGCAAAATGGTTCCAACACATATATAAGTTAGAAAGATGGTGTCCCTCATATAAACCTGACAGTTGTCTATCTATGAATATGCAAACATTACTAGTGCTACAAGTGATAACATCAAACCATTTAAATAAACAGGGTATCAGAACATAAATTACACATGAATTCTGCTGCACCCTAGAAGTACATATGACCAGCTATCTACATGCTTAAGTAGCTATTTAAGTTCAAGCAAACATGTAATTCTTAACAGTAAGTATCAAACACATAGATATGCGCAGTCTATAATAGGATTAACAGGCTATGGCATTATGTAATCAGTAGCAAACAAATTAAGCCGAGCAACGTAATTGAACAATTTTGCAATAAGTGGCTAACTAAAATTCCGAGAAGCAGGTAACTGAACATACGCTAGCTCTTTGTACAGGCACACTGCAACTTCTTTTTTGCTTACAAGGTTCTACAAAGGAGTCCATGGCATCAATTGCTTGGATACGCAGTCCCAATAGTTCTTTCTTCCCACACTGCATTGGTAAGTCGAATGGTTAATCTGTTAAGATGGTGCATCCTTGATATGTTATATGAGGATGTGTAGTCAGACTAGTTGTAGCCACACACATCACACTAGCTTTTACTATATATTTCATGCAATTACATTTGGCATATCGACATCTAATTAAGCAATCTACAATAGGATGAAAAGACTGACATCCTTCACATTACTGGCGAACTCAGTTCATAGAAACAAGTAATTCAACCATTCTATGGGTAAATCAAAAGGGCCACTGGAATATTTTTCACTACCCCAATCATACACACAAAAAGGGGCGACGCCATCGTAGGGGCTGGTATGGGCGGCCGCCTCGGGTGGCTGGGAAGTGTGCACCTAGTTTGAGTCGTCCAGGTTGGCCCAGGCTAGTTTTGTTCATCCCAATGCACGAGTAGGCAATGTAAAAAATAAAGAAAAACGTTTCAATTTGGATGGGCCAATAATGTAAGTGCAAGGCAGGCCCTATAGCAGGCTCGTGGCCCAAACGAGCGCCTCCCATATCAATCGACAGCAGGAAAAATCCCAATTCATTCGCTTCAGCCTCCAGTCTGGTTTGCTCCTAACCTAGCCGTCGCTGGAGAGACTGACACAACACTTCCTCGCGCCCTTGTTGGAGGGCCATCGCCGGGCTTCAAGTGAATGGAAGGACAAGAAGATGAAGATCCAACCCTGGGTGTAGCCTGCGTGGGAGGCAGCGGCGACAACACGGGCATGGCATTGAGCTTGCGCAAACGGACAGTCGCAGCTTGCAAGAGTAGCATGCGCAATGAGCAGGTACATCACATCCCTGATTATATCTAATTCAGCTGTTCAATTCCTGGCCAATATTTAAACCTGACGGTGTTGTAAAACTGCTTGTATGTAGGGAATCTATGAGAAAATGAAACCAATTTCTGCTTATTTTATAACTCCCCCAATCAATACTGAACTGACTGAATCTGATGTATCTAATCAAGTTTCCGGTGCAAACATACAAGCTCATGTTGTTCTTGAGCCTGAAGTGTCTAATGAACAGATTGCTAATGAAGGATTTGATGCAAACATTTTACATGCTCCTGGTGATGAACATATAGTGTCTAATGAGGGATCTAATGCAAGCATTTTGCGAGCTCCCATTGAAGGATTTAGTGTCTAATGATGATCTGCTATGTTGAGAGAGACATAGGGATTTGCAGGCATTGATGACAAGCAAATTATAGTACATTTTCATGGCTTTAGGAAACGTCGAGGCCATCTACCAGAAAGTCCCTGTATCATGACAACGTAGCATAAATACTTTTCTAATCTGTTGTTTGAAACTAATGGCATACTTGTGCAGGATAGATATATTGATATGCAGTTTGCGCACTGGTTATAGGTGCAATTACACTTCGATATTTTCAGCCAGAGAACGAATAATTCAAGCAGGTACAGACCATGTCATTAGTCCTTGTACACCATGTTGCATTTTGTGTTTTTGGTGCTTGCATCATTTAGTGTTTTATAATCTGAACTACTTTGGATCATTAGCTGGTTTTCAAAGTGCATGTAGCTTCACATTTCTCAAGTTATGTTGATTTCTAGAGTGCAAGTGCCTTCGTATTTTTTAAGTTAAATGTTCGCCCCTGGTAACTTGAATTCGTGGATCCGCCACTTCACACAAATCATACACGCAGGCCAGTACGAATTAAATGAAATGCAGGGACTTACACTAGCTCCTTGTACAGGCTCACTTCAGCTCTGCTTGCGCTTGGGATGTTCCATGTACAAGTCCATGTTACTACTTGCTTGGATGTGCAGGCCTTGTGCTCCTTGCACCCCCTCTGCATTTTTGACACGACGAATGGTTGATCAAATAAGAGGAATCGACCTTGCTGTTGTACTGGAGGACATATACTTACAAGGTTATACGGGTGTGCAGGATGTGTACCAGATCCCGTAGCGCTGTCATGCTTCACTAAAAAATGGTTTTTCTTGTTTTAGATGATATCTACAGAAGAAACAAGAGTTAAAGTCAGAGTTGCATAGGCGTGTAAGCTAAGAGAGCAGTGAAAGGATATCCAAACATCGTCGGAACAGTGCACAAGGGAGTGATGTGTGGATACCTAGTTCGGGCCGGCGTTTGGGCATGCTCGCCTAGCTAGAGTGCGGGTCACTTTAGAGCCATTGAGGTTGATGCACTGGCGTTGGCTGGCCGCGCACGGATGCAGATCTTGAGTGGCAGCGGAGCACTACAATGTGGTGGACGAGACCGTTGGTGAAGCCCCAACGGCCTCGGGGGGGGGGGTGTGGAGGTGCGACGATGTGCTCGGTGAAGTAGCCCTGGTGAGGTGGGAAACGACGCCGGTGAAGCGCACCTGATGCGGTGGAAGTCGGTGTCTGTCAGGCACGTCGGTTGCGGTGGTCGATGTTGTTGGTGGACCACCTGGTGCGGTGGACGAGGGCGTAGATGAGGTAGCTCCGGCGCGGTGGTGAAGCGTGACCATCGTCTTCATTGTCGTCGTCCGGCACAGAGGTGGGGAAACAGACGAGACGAGGGGCGATTCGAACATTGCTTGGGTTGGCGGCGAATTAGGGATTTGAGCAATCTAGGCGCAGAAGGGGACGGTGGAGAAGGGAGATTTTGTAGGGCTGGAATTGGGGCCACCAGATATTTTAATCCAAAATGTGGAAGCGCGAACTTATTTTGTCGTCATTCTTTTTTTGGGGGGGGAGGGAGGGAGGGGGTGGGTGGCTGGGTGCTAAGTGTCCGTACGACACACGCGACCACCACAACACGACCCTGGTGGTCTGCCTGGTGCGCCTACATTTGAGAATGGAAACGAATCTTCTTTCATTTGCAAACGAATCTGTATGTATTACCATGCCCGTGTTTTCCTTGCAAATAATTAGTCATTCGAAACGAGATACTATAAATTAATTAATGAGGAGTTATTTGAAAAAATTCGAAACGGTATCCATGCTAACGTGGATTAGAGTGTGTGTCACATAATTAGTTATTTGAATTAGAGTGTGTGTCACATAGCAATCTCCAATTCTAACATGGATTTCGCATTTCACGGTATCCATGCTACTTTTTAATACAAATTCATATGTATATGATGAACACCATGGTAGTGAGAAAACTTTGGATGGATTCAAACATATGACCTACAAAATAGCACAACAATCGAGTCAATGTCAACTTTTCCTAACCTTGTATGGCACGAATTCGAAATAATTACCCATATGCATGGTCCTTAGTTCAAATCTTACAATGTACACTGAATTGAAAAATCGATATTAAGTCTCGTACTATCTACATTCAAATGTTGTTTTTAGCCCCCCCGGCACACACGCTACATACTTCCTGTATCGCTCAATCTTCCTGTCCTAACCACCTTAGGAAGCTATCGGTTTCCGACACACGTTCATTCTTTCTCTCCATGTTTCAATCTCTAATTCTCTCAACTACACAACCCCCCTTTTCCACTCTGTTACCAAATGTATTTACCTCACACACCCGCCATTGCACTCCATGCCGAGCTCTCTCTCTCCCTCCCACCCTCTCTCGCTAGATACATGCATTGCCTATCTTAGCCCCCCAACCTCTCGTGCACACGCACGCATGCACGTTGCCTATCTAGGTCACTCCCTCGAGACTGTCTCACTCTTTCTTCCGCACGGCGGGGCACACTCGCTCAATCTCGCTCTCTTTATCTGAGTCTCAATTAACCTCGTTTTCTTTCACACACAAATGATATATCTCCCTGTTCAGGCCTCGACCGACACACTCTATACTCTCTCACGCAGATTGTCTATCTAGGTCAGTCCATCCAAGCAGGCCCCACTCTTTCGACCTCATGGTGGGCTATGCTCACTCACTCTCTCTCTCTCGCTCTCTCCCTCCCTCTCTCTCTCTGTATGTCTCGATTGACCTCGCTCTTTCTCGGACACAAACGATATATCTCCATGTTTGAGCCCAATTCGACATATTCATATTGTATACTCTCTCACGCACATTGTCTATCTAGGTCACTCTCTCCAACCCGTCTCACTCTTTCGATTGCATGACGACCCACACTCGCTCAATCTCTCTCCCATTATATATGTAATCGATTGACCTTGCTTCCTCCCACACACAAAATATATCTACATGTCTGTGCTGGATCATCTCTCAAGCTCTATCTTACAGCCCTCACCCTTCCCAAAAGCTCAATCCTACAATATCTCTCCAGAGCATATATATGTTTTCAATGAATGTCAGACCATACTCACTTTGTCTCTCTAGCTATATGTCTCTCGATTGACCTCGCTTGCTCACGCCGTATCTTCCACACATTGAAGCTACCTCTCCATCCCTCGCAAAGCTGAAGCTATTTACATTGCGAGGGGGACTCCAACCTTGGATTAATTTGTGTAGGCATTTATTCCGGTGGGTTTTAGATTATATTTTCATAGCATTCGGCCCACAACTACTCCGAACACCGTTGCAACCCCCGCACCTCCCCCCAATTGATTTTCCTCTTGCTCGGTCATCGCTCTCTCGCACGTCCTTTCTTACCTTCAATGTCACACCATGGTATTATTGCAAAAACTCTGTTGTTCTCTTTAATTATTACAAATAAGCTACAAAACTACACACCGATAGTCCACCTGGAATGGAACAAATTTCGACCCACAAATTAAACTGCTACAAACTACACACCGATAGTCCGCCTGGAATGGAACAAATTTCGACCCACAAATTAAACTGCTACAAACTACACACCGAGGGGCCCACCTGTCATGAAACAAATTTGGACCCATATACAAATTAAAAAATAAAGGACAAGGATCGAACATGCGACCAGGGCCTTCAAGCCGCACGTCAATAGGCAACATACGTAGAACAACAATGTTTGTTGTACCCCCCTTTGTTCATATAATGTTTTTATATTACCACAACCTATTTAATGGATAACAGGTAATATTATTTTTTGTACATTGGTGGGACTGGCTCGTTAGCACGTACTATTCGCCTTCACTTACTGGTGGGTTCCATGTGTGCTCTCTCTCTCCTTCCCTTCTACGTTTAGACACACGGGCAAACATGAATAACTCGCGGGCGATGTTGCCGTTGACCATATCTGGATGCGTTCACAAGTTACGACACCAGTTTCACGTACTAGTAGTACTAGTCATGTACGTGCAATGCATGTTAATTTGGAAGTATATTAAGTGCATGCAGATATTAAGTAGGATATTATTTGCGTGTTATTATGTGATTAGCACTATTTTTGGCATGAAATTAACTACATGTTGAGCGCTCGACATTGAAGCAGTCTAGGTCGTTGGATGAGAAGGAATACATGTGGCTTGATGACGTTTTATATTTAATTCGATACAGCTCTAGCAGAACATTCAATCGATCACACCATGGATTTCATTCAGTCTGACTCCGACTTTACATTCATATGACGATCGATCTAAAATAAACATAAATGATAAACATTCGAATTTTAAGCATGGCAATCTGAACATTTTTCATGGTAAATTTAGATTACGCGGCGGCGACGGGGGTGTCTTGCGGTGGGAAGCGGCTCCTCTGCTGTGCTATGTGTGTCATCGGGCCACGACGACGACGGCGGCATCTTGCACTGTTGCTGGCGTACTCCTGGACATTGGCCCTAGCTTCAAGGAAAGCCACAATGGTCTGGACTTCCATCTCCAGGAGCGAGTCAACTGGCGGGAGGAGGCGACTGGCGTTGGTGCAAGGAAGCGGTCGACGACGGCCATCCATGCCGCTGAGGGGGGCACTGGCACCTGCGCAGGGACAGGCGCTGACAATGGTGCGACGGAGACATTCGTGTGCACGGGCACCGGCATGGGCACGCACGTCAGTGCACGCACAGGCGCATGCGCTGGCAGGTGCACGGGCGTGTGCGTCAGTGCACGTGCAGGCGCATGCGCTGGCAGGTGCACGGGCGTGCGCGTCAGTGCACGCGCAGGCGCATGCGCTGGCAGGTGCACGGGCACGTGAAAGTCGACGGGGACCTCGTGGAACCCAGTGGCATCAAGCTCGACGACAATGTGCGGCTCCCAGCCCATCAATGCCATGGGGATGGGCGCTGGCGCAGTCGGGGCGACGGGAGTCAGAACGGGAGCAGGGACAGGTGTGATGTCTTCCCGCCAGGCTAGTTCAAGCTCGTCCCAAAGCACCTTATGTTCTTGAGACTCCGGCTGGGTGTCTTCCTCAGGAAACTGGAAGACTATGGGCAGACCATCGTGATGCGGCATGGCGTACGGTTAGGTCAGGCTGGTTGGAGGTAGACGACAGGAGAATCGGAGAGGAAGAGAGAAGATTGTAGCGATACCGGGTAGTGCGGGGTTGATTTTAAACTACGGTGTCGGCGGCATTAAAAGTGGGAGCGGTTGGGACGAAGGTGGGCGGCGGAGCCTGGTCAAAGGGCTCGCCTCCCGGTGAGCCTGCGCAGCGGTCTGCTCGCACGCCTCCCTGTCAGCCGGCGCAACGGGTTGCTCGCACGCCTCCCATTGACTCACACGCTTGCTCGGACGACACCTACCGATGAGAAGCGGGACTCGTGGTGGCACGTAAACGCCCATGGTTTCAATAGTGAAAGCCTTCGCCTTAACGTGATGGATCTTTGTTCCAAAATACCTTGGCTCTTCATTTGTGCAACTTCTCATAAGCAGCTTGTCTCAAATTGAAGAAAAAAATTACGTAGGAATATTTGTGCCATATCACGTGACCATGCTCAGTTTCATGAATTTCTGGTCACTTTTGGATTTTCTGAAATTTAAAATCCAGGATTCGAAACAATATCATAACCTGCATCATGCAATAATTTTTCAAGCGATACATCTTTCCTGTTGTATTTCTTAAGAAAGGATTTGGTCAAACATTTTGCTTAGTTAGATTTCAGACAAGTTATATATGCAGAGTAAAAGGATAATCCCTCCGTACCAGTGCATTGCCTGATATATTAACTCAAGTACTAGGCATGAACAAACGGGCTCAATTTTGTGCTCATCCTGGTGTAGTACTCCTATTAGTACTAGGCAATGCAGTTGACGGGTGACCTTGGGTAGCGGCGACCGAGGGAATTGAACTGTGCTCGGCATGGTAGGTAATGTTGTCTAGTTACTAAAGCATCCCTCCATTGTTCATCGGTAGTCATTATGGACTGGGGACATGAGGGGAATTTCCTAGGGCTGGAATTCTGGCCACCGGAAATTTCGACTCGAAATGCCGAGGTTCGACTAGTTGGGGTTGGCTAATGTGCGTACCACGCACGCCACCAGAAGGACACGAGCCCGTTTTTTTAGGATCAACACGAGCCAAGGTCTGGCTGGTACGCCGTTGGGTCCTACCATTCGAGAATACGAAAGGAATCTTTTAAATTGCCGAACGAATCTATGTGTATTACAATGCCCGTATTTTCCTGGCAAATAATAATCTCAACGTGGTAATTGATTTATGACGAGTTTTTGAATTAGAGTGAGTTTGTGATATAGTGATCTCAATGTGGATTTCACATTTCATGGTATCCCTAGTAAGTATTTCATTGCAAATTCGAATTTAAAAGATGAACGGTATGGTGGTGCGAAAACTTTGTATGTATCAAGCATATGACCACACACACACACACACACACACGAACACAACAACAATCCAATAAGTATAGTGCATCTATTTTTCCAAACCATGCATGTATGGCACGAATTCAAAAATACTCCTTCTGTTCCTAAATATTAGTCTTTTAGAGATTTCAACAAGTGACTACATAAGGAGCAAAATGAGTGAATCTACACTCTAAAATATGTGTATATACATCCGTATGTGGCAGTCCATTTGAAATCTCTAAAAAGACAAATATTTAGGAATGAAGGGAGTAAAATGTAAGACATGCATGGTCCTCAATTCAATATTTAAAATGAATAGGAAACTGAAACATGAATATAAAGTCTAGTACTACAGTACATGCAAATGTTGTGTTTAGGCGGAGCTATATAGATTGTCGGGGGTTAACCCCTCGACCTTAGATAAAATTTTGACGCTGTGTTTAGGATTGTTTAGATTATATTTGTCCCCACCCTCCCAAACACCGATTGGTTCTGCATCCACTACTGCAGGATGCTGCTAACGCGACACTACGATCAGAGACCCTTCGACGAAACTGTGTGCAATGCCATAATCGCAAACATTGGTGTAAAAAACCCGTCAAAAAAGGTGCAAAACGTTTGCGATGGAGGATGCATCAAACACGGTTCAGATTTTAGTTGCGTGTGCGATGCAGGGCATACGGTTTAGCTCAATTAACTGTTTGCGATGAGGAGGAACAAAAGAAACGGGCAGCCAGATGAAGGTGTGTGTGATGTACAACATACGGTTCACTCGGATGAACTGTTTGTGATTAGGCAACACAAAAGAAACGGTCAGCCAGATCAAAGGTGTGTGCGATATATACGACATGCGGTTCACTCGGATGAACTGTTTGCGTTGAGACATGAGAACAGAAACGGTTCAAATGAACAAGATGTGTGTGATACAAGGCAAACAAGTCTGTAATCGGAAACGTGTGCGAAGACCGATAACAACACAGGCGATTACTGCTAACAAGCCGTGTGTGTTGTGAGCAAACGATTGCTGGTATACAATTGTGAGTGATTGATGAAAACATCACCGATGGGTTCCATTGTTTAGTCCGTGTGCGATGTGATTTTCTTTGTCTGCACAACATCTACGCTCTGTCTACAGAGCATCAACATATATACTTAAAAAGACAGCATTGCATAACCAAATTAAGCATACAATTAAACAAGTGACTACACACAACATTTCCACACACCAAAGAAAGCAATTACATGCATACTAAAGTAGGAGAAACAATGATATAATCATTTACTTATTGTTGCGACGACGCTTGCCATTGCTCTGCTTCCGGCTGGATCCCTGGCCATTTTGGGGAAGGAGGCACTTCCTCATGTCAACGATCCGCCTGTACATGTCGTAGCTCATGTACGCCTCCTTGGCCGCGTACATGACGTGAGCTTTGTCGAGTTTCTCCATCCAGGCCGAGTGCCAGGCACGCTTGTCCTTGTTCCACGAATCCTTCATGTCTCTGTAGTAGGGGTCGATGATGGCCTCGGTGAGGTGAACCAGTGAGTCCTTCTCATGCTCCTTGCTGCCCCAGATATTGTATTGGCCCTGGATGTCGACAATATTCTGGCAGGCGATGCCCGAATTATCGAGCGCCTTTACATCGTTGGTGATGTCCACCGTAGAGAACATGTAGTGGGGGCTATTGACAAACCTGGCGAAACGCTCGCAAGGCCTTGTGGCCAGGCAGTAGTGGTAGACGAGGACGTGGTGGTGCACGCACATCTGGGCGACAGCGACCTTGGGACGAGACCCGGCACGAGCACGGGTGTACTCGAGGTCGAACCCGACCACCTTGTACTTCTCCGGGGCAAGCAATAGCTCCATGATGTGGATGGAGTGCTCCACCCAGACTGGGTCGTTGGTGTACACCACTGAGAGGTCCATGAACCTTCTGTGGGTGTCCACTACGGCACGCATGGTGAATTGCTGATCGTCGTCGGCAGCCGCTCGGAGCGCCATTGGAGCCGCGCAGGATACCCTCTAAGAATTTCTCGTGGTGGGTGTGCTTCTTGCAATGGTGGGGCGCGATCGAAAGGTTGAAGAGACAAAAGGGTTAAATGGCTGCTGTAATAAATGGGGCCGGCCGGCCTGTAATCGTCACATCTTGTCACGGCATTCATAGCGGAGGATTCCAGTGCACGCTTGACAACACCGCACCGCATGCGTGGGCTCGAAGAGGCGCCAAATGTATCGTCGGTGAGCCTGTTCCCGCACTACCGCGCTGTTTACCGCGCAAGCTTCCCGCCTGGCTAGTTTGGCCACGCGTCGGCTAGAAGAGGGACAAATCATGGGCGTTTATTGGCAAAAAGCTTTGTAAAAACGAAGTGTGTGGAATGACTTCGGTCATAAGTTTACCCTTGGGTGATGAGGTCAAAGTTACACAGAAGGGTGATGATGGACACTCGAGTGCGATAATTAATTCTATGCTCTACAGTGCACACGATGGAAGAAACCAACTGTGTGCAATAATGTCGAAGATCGCAGTCGAGTTAGCTATACAGATCATGTGCTGTGAGATCGACAAGGTAAACTGATTCGAGAATGGCTAATAAAATCTATGACCATTGCATATTAAGGTCAAAATAGTGGTAGCAATATACAAGTCTCATACGATGCCATTTCAATGATTGTCCCACAAAAGCTCGAAATGTTACAAGGTTCAAATTCTAGAGTTATATGGCTCAAATTCGAAGATTAAAAGGTTCAAACTGATATTAGAAATGAAATTCAGCTCATCAGCTGCAAATGCTCGCGCTGATCCGCTGAACATGGATATCAAAGAGGTTCAAACTAATATCACCGCTTCTAAGTCTGGTTTCGAAACCTCACAATTTTTGCAAAGGGGTTAGCCACTGAGAAGTCATGTATGGGGTTGACACAATGACTTCCGATTACTCTGTCATATGAAGTTCCAAAATGAAATTCAGCATTTTTGGAGCCTACTCCATTTTTCTGGAGGCGCCAGTGCTGAGCAACAAACCATTCATTTTTGTGAAATAAATGTAGGGAAAACCTCATTTCCTTCAGCACCCTTGCTCTGAGAACAAAGAATCTGACGAATATAATCTACGGTAAGGTCCCTCGTTAGTTCTTCAAAGTAATTTCTGAGGGATGCAGATCTAGGCATTCGACGTGATTGTTATATTGTATCACATTATCCACCACTGGGCCTAATCTTATCTACAAAAGAAGAGAACGTGTTAGGCCTACATGCAGTTTTGAACATTACGACATGCCTATTTGGTTTGCAGGATTTGTAAAATGCACTAACATGCCATCTTTGATCTGACATGATTAACATGGGCATTTGATTACATTCTAGAAAAATGTAGCCTTCTTCACAAGAGGTTGGAGTGGATGAAAAGTTCCCTAAGAAAACTAGTACAGATGAATCCAAAGGAGAAATGCTTATTGATTGTAACCATATGGATCAAGCAACCAATATGGGGGGGGGCATGTATGTACTGAAATCCTCCAAAAGAACCTTCAGAAATCGTAGTACATTGTCATTGTAAACTTGGAAAAAGGTGTCACAAATTGAACTCCCTTATGGTTAACATTTAACAGGAAAGGAACATCATCTCGAATATAACTTCTCCAGGCACGGAAAGCATCTCAGGAAACTGACAACTTGCTCCAGGTCGGGGCCGATAAATTCTAGTGCCAAGACCTTCACTGTGCGCAGTTTCGGGGTCAAGCTTGTCGGAATCATTTTCTGAATGACAGACGAATGAACATCTTCAAAATTAGAAATAATGTTAATTTGTAGAAGGAGAGGTAGAAGGCGGCTGTTGTACCTGAACGGGTGTGGATCCAATAACAAGTTCGGAGTATTTGTCAGACGAGTAGCCCACCACTGTCAATTTCGGCGCAGAAATGACATTGATTCTTGTTGGACCTTCTTGATCAACTACAAGTAATCTCTCAAGTTCAGGTGCGTCCTCAATGACCATACCGTGGTACACATCTTGTGATGTCTTCCTGCCGCACTAGCAACACACATAAATAGTCCGGAGAGTCATGGAGGTGATGTGGAAGGTACTCAACCCATTGATCGTCTGAAGACGAAGGTACTTGAGTGGAGTATAGCCACGGAGCAGGCGCTCCATGTCACCCTTTGAGAGGCAGACGACGACGAGCTCGAGGTGTTTCAGTCGTGGTAGAATAAGAGCGGGCGCGTCATTAAGTGGCGGGAAATGGCAGTTCCTGAACTTGGCGACGCGCAGCATGGGCGCGAGGCGGAGTGTGGACGTTGGGAGCGATCGCATATGCCCATCATCAAAAGTGAGCTCCTCAAGCTGATCTAGGGTGGGGGATCGGAACCAGTCGTCAAGCTTGGCTCGGTCCGTGCCATTGGAATGGAACTTGCCCATTCTAAGGCCTTTGGTTGGGCCAAGGTGACTGCCGAGGATCTTGGAGAACGCATCCAAGCTTTTGCGATAGCCATGGCAGAGCTCGTGGGTGTCGATGAGGTCGAGAGGGCTGGAGTTCCATAGGGGGCGCCACCGCCGGGAAAGGACGGTTGTCCGCACCCCATATTTGATTGGGAGGAGGGAGATGATGACTCTCAACATATCATCGGGGAGGCTGCTGATGAAGTCTAGGCCTGCTGGAGTCGCTTGCGGTTCTAGCTCGCCCCGCCTCCGCTTGTTGGCAGCCCCGTTCTCCACCTCCGGAGTCTCCTTGTCAGTGGCGCTTTCTGATAGAAATGGGAGTACAGGGAATATTTAGTTAAAACAAGGAAATAGAAAAGTGTATTGGTAACTAGAAGTTATTAGGTAGGAATATAGTAAGAAAAGGGAATAACAATTTGTTGCTTAAATACTACACAATTCATTTGACATTGCTGGGTAAGTCAACATGCAGATAGTTGAAAAGAAAACTTACATCAAAAAAAGTCTGGACGGATGATTTTGTCGGGGAAGTTAGCATATATCTCATGACCAGGCCCTTTTATGTCCAGTGCAATTTTAGTGCCAGCTTTCAGTACATAAAACTTTGCAATTTCTTTCCAAAAGCCAGTGCCAAAATAGGAGTCACCACGTTCATCAAGTCTTACAGTAGCAACGATTGTAAATCCATGGTTTGTGTGCAGTATGACATCCGTGGAGCCTTGATCTATGTAAAGGGAAAAATTGTGCACTACATAATCTGTTGCATAGCAAGGGATGTTCTGCAGAAAATGGTAGGATTGTTAAAGAAAATATGGTAACATGCAAATATGGGCCCAAATTGAAAGAACTGTACATCAGTTGAAATCGAAGGACAAAAATCTATAATTAAGCAGATAGGGTAAACATGATGTCATGGAAATATGAGAGTAATCGAAAGAACAATACATCATTAATTTGCCTAATATAGAAAGAAGAGGGGAAAATCCCCTTTGACGTATATGGTGCATGTGGCACCTTTTATCCAAATGTAGCAATATTTAGAATATGTTCAGGAAAGTAGGCCATGCCAACCGATTTACGGTGAGATTGAACATACCGCGCGCGTCCTCAAGTTATCTGGTACGGTGAGATGGAATCTGTGGCAGAGGTCGCAAAGTCCTGAAGTGTCAGCGCACTGTACATTCTATGAATGAAAGAAAACCCTCAAATTAGCTCGAATAAAAATGAATTCACAGCGATTTCCGCCGGGTGATTAAAGGAGGCAGATGAACTGGCATAAGAGATGAGATAATATCTCGTTAAATTAGTTACCTTGTCGTCCATGAGAAAGAACCCTCAGTACGGCAGATTCCCCAACTGAGCGGAGCTAGGTCGACCGCGAGCAGTGTCGAGAAAGTTGATGGCGACAGTCGGCGGCAAGCGGAAGTGGCGAAATGCGATGGGCTTTGCCGGCAGCCTGGCGGCGGCGGCAGGCGTCGAGCTAAGTGTTTACTGGCACGATAGTCGGTGCCATGGCATAGACGCGGAGGAGCTTGTGCAGGTGTGAATGGCGGACATACCCGAGGGGCCGAGGGGGTGGTGGGCGGGGTGAGGGTTTTTGTGACGTGGGGATGGTGAAGGTTTTCTTTTTTCTTTTTTGAATTGGTTGGTGAGGGTTTTCTGTCCCACAAAGAATTTTGGGGGCGACGGTTTGCTAGAGCGAATCGTGTGTGATTGACGCAGTAGGCAAAATGAAAGTCATTGCACACAGTTCCAATTTTGGGAACCGTGTGTGATTGACGTACTACCTCCGTCCTGGTTTATTGGTCCCCCGTTGTAATTATACCAAAATTTGGCGAAATATTTAACATACTCAGACATCGATAATAAGCGTACACGTACATAAGCATAGTTCAACCATAAGTACATAGTTCAACCGTCAACCGTCATTAAGCATACTTAGGCGTACATAGTTCAATCCATCCCACATCTCATCTCACATGCAGCCGGCACGATCTTGAAGCTTCTCCAAGTACTCGGCGTACGCGCCGCGCGCCACCCTGCGAGAATACTTCTGTTTGAAGGAGCCAACGACCTATCCTCTTGCATGCGCCAGAACACTTAGATACGCGTCATAAAGCTTCTGGTTGCAAAATGGGCATCCATAGCCGCCGTTCCAGGTCCTAATACGCCTGTTATGCATTCCCGCATAAAGCTCCCTCAGGATTTGCCTCTTGTACCTCCTCTGGCCATCTTCATCCTCGTTGTCCACATAGTCAGACAACACCTAACAAATAGTAAAACAAATTTGGCATCAAATCAATGATTACACGCCGTGAAGTAGGATTATGAATTTATGGCTATTTATTTATACATATCCAGAGATTATGGTTCGATTTTTAAGCACACTCATCTATGTACAGACCAATCTTAAAGAAAATAATGGCACAAACATATGTAGGTCATTCAAAATCAATTGTCAAGCCCTGGTTATGAATTATTAGCACGAACACTAATCCTAGTCGGATTACTAGCAGAAATCATTTGCACAGACGAAACAACCAATCACTTATCACCTGTACCATTCAAACAATCAATACACTATACGGATCTAACGAAACTTACTCAGATTTCATGGATTGGGAGAACATAACCATATGGTTTCTATTCCAAAAGGGGGGGGGCAGGAGTAACCAGAGAAACCCTATGATCTATTTGACACATAAATGGGTATAGATGACTAACCAGCTGTCCATCGTCGTCGGAGTCGTCGCCGGAGTGGTCGTCGGAGTCGTTGCCGGAGTGGTCGCCGGAGTCATTGTGGAACTCCGCCTTCGGTTGTGGAAGCTCGACGCCGTCGACGACACCAGGATGCAGCGATAACTAGCCGGCAGTGACGGCAACCTCTGTCTCCATCTCCACGCCGAGCTCCAGTGCTTTAGCAGCCCCGGCGTCGCCACTCCCTCTGATGGGGCGCTTCGGCGGCATCCTCATACACTGACGACATTGAGGACTGAGAGCGGTGTCGAGGATGCAAGCGGAGAGAGAGGATTGTGTCTGTGTAGCGAGGATGGGGGGTGCGGCCGCTCGGGCACACCATTAATATGGAGTAGTGGGAGTTGTGGGAGAGAGGCAAGCGGCGGTCAAACCGATGGCTCGCCTCCCGGTGAGCTTGCACACCGGACTGCTGGCATGCCTACCAAAGTTTCACACAGCTACTCGCACGCCTCCCGATGACACTGCGCAGCGAGCACGCCTCTGTCAATTCACGCACCTGCACGCACGCCTCCCCGTCTTTGCCTGCGCGGCGGACTGCTCGCATGCGTCCCATCAACTCACGCCTGCTCACACGGCACACGGGTCGCGCGGCGGCATGTATATTGTTTTTCTATTTGGATGATTAATGCTGCCGCTTTATTGCCAAACCGAAGCATGGCACGTATCCATTGTTGGTCTAACGCTCACGGTTCGAATAAAAACTCCGTTTGGGATATTGGTTCCCAATTATTAATAATCTCCCGTCTCTAATTAGATAAAGATTACATCAAAACTGGTCTTAAATTTGACAAAAAAAAGTACAATGCCACTTTGTATTGGTGTCCATATGACAACACGATAAGTTTCATGAACTTCAAATAAGTTTTGGATGTACAAGAATTTAAAAATCAAGATTCTCAATGTTTGAAATTTGTTGCACGGGGAGTAAACATGCATCCAGTGAGACACATGTGTTTTTGCAATCCATTGAGGTGCATGATACGTCTCCAACGTATCTATAATTCATGAAGTATTCATGCTATTATATTATCCATCTTGGATGTTTAATGGGCTTTACTATGCACTTTTATATTATTTTTGGGACTAACTTATTAACCCAGAGCCCAGTGCCAGTTTCTGTTTTTCCCCTTGTTTCAGTGTTTCCCAGAAAAGGAATATCAAACGGAGTCCAAACGGAATGAAACCTTCGGGAGAGTTATTTTTGGAACGGAAGCAATCCAGGGGACTTGGAGTGCACGCAAGGGAAGCAACAAGGAAGGCACAAGGCAGGGGGGCGTGCCCACCCCACTGGGCGTGCCCTCCACCCTCATGGGCCCCTCGTGGCTCCCCTGATGTATTTCTTCCGCCTTTATATACCCATATACCCTAAAACCATCGAGGGACAGAATAGATCGGGAGTTCCGCCACCACAAGCCTCTGTAGCCACCAAAAACCAATCGGGACCCTGTTCCGGCACCCTGCCGAGGGGCGATCCCTCACCAGTGGCCATCTTCATCATCCTGGCGCTCTACATGACGAGGAGGGAGTAGTTCACCCTCGGGGTTGAGGGTATGTACCAGTAGCTATGTGTTTGATCTCTCTCTCTCTCTCTCTCTCTCTCTCTCTCGTGTTCTTGGGGTGATACGATCTTGACGTATCACAAGCTTTGCTATTATAGTTGGATCTTATGATGTTTCTCCCCCTCTAGTCTCTTGTAATGGATTGAGTTTTCCCTTTGAAGTTATCTTATCGGATTGAGTCTTTAAGGATTTGAGAACACTTGATGTATGTCTTGCGTGGGATACCCGTGGTGACAATGGGGTATTCTATTGATCCACTTGATGTATGTTTTGGTGAACAACTTGCGGTTCCGCCCATGAACCTATGCATAGGGGTTGGCACACGTTTTCGTCTTGACTCTCCGGTAGAAACTTTGGGGCACTATTTGAAGTTCTATGTGTTGGTTGAATAGATGAATATGAGATTGTGTGATGCATATCGTATAATCATACCCATGGATAGTTGAGGTGACATTGGAGTATCTAGGTGAAATTAGGGTTTTTGGTTGATATGTGTCTTAAGGTGTTATTCTAGTACGAACTCCTGAATAGATCGATCCGAAAGAATAACTTTGAGGTGGTTTCGTACCCTACAATAATCTCTTCGTTTGTTCTCCGCTATTAGTGACTTTGGAGTGACTCTTTGTTGCATGTTGAGGGATAGTTATATGATCCAGTTATGTTATTATTGTTGAGAGAACTTGCACTAGTGAAAGTATGAACCCTAGGCCTTGTTTCCTATCATTGCAATACCGTTTGTACTCACATTTATCATTAGTTACCTTGCTGTTTTTATTTTTTCAGATTACAAAAAGCTATATCTATCATCCATATTGCACTTGTATCACAATCTCTTCGCTGAACTAGTGCATCTATACAATTTACCATTATATTGGGTGTGTTGGGGACACAAGAGACTCTTTGTTATTTGGTTGCAGGGTTGTCTGAGAGAGACCATCTTAATCCTACGCCTCCCATGGATTGATAAACCTTAGGTCATCCACTTGAGGGAAATTTGCTACTATCCTACAAACCTCTGCACTTGGAGGCCCAACAACGTCTACAAGAAGAAGTTTGTGTAGTAGACATCAAGCTCTTTTCTGGCGCCGTTGCCGGGGAGGTGAGTGCGTGAAGGTATATCTTTATATCTTGTAATCGAATCTTTTTGTTTCTTGTTTTATCACTAGTTTAGTTTATAAAAGAAAACTAAAAAATGGAATTGAGTTTGCCTCATACGCTTCATCTTTTTAATATATTTCGTGAGAATGATGGGAAGGAAAATTGTGCTCAAGTGCTAGAAGAAGAATGCATTAGAATGTTTGGCACTAAATCTTTGTATGATGAGCACGATTGCAATGTTGTTAGTATGAATTCTTTGAATACCCATGATACTAATGATATGCAAAGTCACAAGCTTGGGGATGCTATGTTTGATGAAGATGATATGTTTAGTCCCCCAAGTTTTGATTAGAATATTTATTATGATGAAAGCATGCCTCCTATTTATGATGATTATATTGATGAAAGTGGGTTTGGAAGAGTGTCAACTTTAGGAAGTAATGATCCCACTATTTTGGAGGATGTTGAATATTATTGTGATAATTATGAAAGTGGATTTGGAGAGGTCATGACTTTATTTAGTGATGAATCCACTATTTCGGAAGAGGTTCCAATTGATTATGAGAACAAAGTTGCTATCTATGATGATTATTGTGATGACTTGTATGCTATTAAGAATAATGATAACCATGAAACATGTCATCTTGATTTTAATTTTCAATTGGATTATGCTTCACATGATAGTTATTTTGTTGAGTTTGCTCCCACTACTATTCCGAATGAGAAGAATTTTGCTTATGTGGAGAGTAGTAAATTTTCTATGCAAGTAGATCATGAAAAGAATGCTTTAGGTGCTGGTTATATTGTTTAATTCATTCATGATGCTACTGAAAATTATTATGAGGTAGGAATATATGCTTGTAGGAATTGCAATAATATCAAGTTTCCTCTCTATGTGCTTAAAGTTTTCAAGCTATGCTTGTTTTGCCTTCCTATGCTAGTTGATTATTGTTCCCATAAGTTGTTTGCTCACAAAATCCCTATGCATAGGAAGTGGGTTAGACTTAAATGTGCTAGTCATATTCTTCATGATGCTCTCTTTATGTTTCAATTCTTATCTTTTATGTGAGCATCATTGAAATCATCATGCCTAGCTAGGGGCTTTAAACGTTAGCGCTTGTTGGGAGGCAACCCAATTTTATTTTTGTTCCTTGATTTTTGGTTCTGTTTAGGAATAAATAATCCATCTAGATTCTGTTTAGATGTGGTTTTGTGTTTTAATTAGTGTTTGTGCCAAGTAGAACCTTTGGGAAGACTTGGGTGAAGTCTTCATGACCATGCTGTAAAAAACAGAAACTTTAGCACTCACGAGATTAGCTAAAACGTTTCACTGGAGAGTGCTATTTAGTTGATTCATTTTGAAGATGATTACTAGACAAATTCCTCGGGTCCACAAATTTATTTTAGAATTTTTGGAGTTCCATAAGTATACGTTTGATACAGATTACTACAGACTGTTCTGTTTTTGACAGATACTATTTTTCGTGTGTTGTTTGGTTATTTTGATGAATCTATGGCTAGTAAAATAGTTTATAAACCATAGAGAAGTTGGAATACAGTAGATTTAACACCAATACAAATAAAGAATGAGTTCATTACAGTAGCTTGAAGTGGTGTTTTGTTTTCTTTCGCTAACGGAGCTTACGAGTTTTCTGTTGAGTTTTGTGTTGTGAAGTTTTCAAGTTTTGGGTAAAGATTCGATGGACTATGGAATAAGGAGTGGCAAGAGCCTAAGCTTGGTGATTCCCAAGGCACCCCAAGGTAATATTCAAGGACAACCAAGAGCCTATGCTTGGGGATGCCCCGGAAGGCATCCCCTCTTTCGTCTTCGTTCATCGGTAACTTTACTTGGAGCTATATTTTTATTCACCACATGATATGTGTTTTGCTTGGAGCGTCATTTTATTTTCTTTAGCTTTGCTTGCTGTTTGAATAAAATACCAAGATCTGAAATTCTTAAATGAGATAGAGTCTTCACATAGCTACATAATTATTTAACTACTCATTAATCTTCACTTATATCTTTTTGGAGTAGTTTGTCATTTACTCGTGTGCTTCACTTATATCCTATGAGTAAATGGTTGAATGAATTGAATATCATAAATCTGAAATTATATATGTTTCATATGCTTATCCCATGGGGAGTAATGACTTTACATATAAGAAGTAGAGGTGGTAAATTCATTGAAGGTTAGCAAACATTGTATTGGTCACTTGAACAATTCATGAAAGAATATTGAAGGAAGAGAGATTCACATATAAATATACTATCTTGGACATCTTTTGCAATTGTGAGCACTCATTAAAATATGACATGCTAAAAAGGTTGATGTTGGACAAGGAATACAACGTAATGGGTTATGTTTTCTTATATCCGAAATAAAGTATATTGTCATGGATCGCCCAACGAGTTGAGCTTGCCTTTCTCCCTCATGCTAGCCAAATTCCTTGCACCAAGTAGAGATACTACTTGTGCTTACAAACATCCCTTAAACTAGTATTGCCATGAGAGTCCACCATACCTACCTATGGATTGAGTAAGATCCTTCAAGTAAGTTGTCATCAGTGCATGCAATAAAAATTGCTCTCTAAATATGTAATAAAAGCGATGGAATGCATAATAAAGGTCCCTATCACAAGTGGCAATATAAAGTGACATTCCCTCGCATTAAGATTTTGTGCATCCAACTATAAAAGCGCATGGCAACCTCTGCTTCCCTCTGTGAAGGGCCTATCTTTTACTTTTATGCAAGAGTCATGGTGATCTTCACCTTTCCTTTTTTTCATTTTATCCTTTGGCAAGCACCTCATGTTGGAAAGATTCTGATATATATATCCAATTGGATGTAAGGCATCATGAACTATTATTGTTGAAATTACCCTTGAGGAAAAAGGTTGGGAGGCGAATCTATAAGCCCCTATCTTTCTCTGTGTCTGACTAAAACATTGAACCCATAAATATCGCGTTAGTGTTAGCAATTGTGAAAGACTAAATGATAGTTGAGTATGTGGAGTTTGCTAAATCAAAGCTCTGACATAGACTCTTCCTGAAAATAAGATGAACTGTAATTGTTTGATGACTAATAACACGGTTTGTTAGTTTTCAAGAAAGTTTATGATCTATACTTTAACATCTGAATAGTTTGTTACTTGATCATGCAAAGTTCTATGAGTTGAGCTACTGTTATGACATATAATGATGCTAGAAAAGGTGATTGAAATTATCATTGATCAAACTTATGCACCTGCTAGCATTCACACTTCATAAATTCTTTCTTTTATCATTTACCTACTCGAGGACGAGCAGGAATTAAGCTCGGGGATGCTGATACGTCTCCAACGTATCTATAATTTATGAAGTATTAATGCTATTATATTATCCATCTTGGATGTTTAATGGGCTTTACTATGCACTTTTATATTATTTTTGGGACTAACTTATTAACCAAGAGCCCAGTGCCAGTTTCTGTTTTTTTCCTTGTTTCAGTGTTTCACAGAAAAGGAATATCAAACGGAGTCCAAACGGAATGAAACCTTCGGGAGAGTTATTTTTGGAACGGAAGCAATCCAGGGGACTTGGAGTGCACGTAAGGGAAGCAACGAGGAAGGCACGAGGCAGGGGGGTGCGCCCAACCCCCTGGGCGCGCCCTCCACCCTCGTGGGCCCCTCTTTGCTCCCCTAATGTATTTCTACCACCTATATATACCCATATACCCTAAAACCATCGAGGGACAGAATAGATCGGGAGTTCCGCCGCCGCAAGCCTCTGTAGCCACCAAAAACCAATCGGGACCCTGTTCCGGCACCCTGCCGGAGGGGGGATACCTCACCGGTGGCCATCTTCATCATCCCGGCGCTCTCCATGACGAGGAGGGAGTAGTTCACCCTCGGGGCTGAGGGTATGTACCAGTAGCTATGTGTTTGATCTCTCTCTCTCTCATGTTCTTGAGGTGATACGATCTTGATGTATCGCAAGCTTTGCTATTATAGTTGGATCTTATGATGTTTCTCCCCCTCTACTCTCTTGTAATGGATCGAGTTTTCCCTTTGAAGTTATCTTATCGGATTGAGTCTTTATGGATTTGAGAACACTTGATGTGTGTCTTGCGTGGGATACCCGTGGTGACAATGGGGTATTCTATTGATCCACTTGATCTATGCATGTTTTGGTGATCAACTTGCGGGTTCCGCCCATGAACCTATGCATAGGGGTTGGCACACGTTTTCGTCTTGACTCTCCGGTAGAAACTTTGGGGCACTATTTGAAGTTCTATGTGTTGGTTGAATAGATGAATCTGAGATTGTGTGATGCATATCGTATAATCATACCCACGGATACTTGAGGTGACATTGGAGTATCTAGGTGACATTAGGGTTTTTGGTTGATATGTGTCTTAAGGTGTTATTCTAGTACGAACTCTTGAATAGATCGATCCGAAAGAATAACTTTGAGGTGGTTTCGTACCCTACAATAATCTCTTCATTAGTTCTCCGCTATTAGTGAGTTTGGAGTGACTCTTTGTTTCATGTTGAGGGATAGTTATATGATCCAATTATGTTATTATTGTTGAGAGAACTTGCACTAGTGAAAGTATGAACCCTAGGCCTTGTTTCCTATCATTGCAATACCGTTTGTGCTCACATTTATCATTAGTTACCTTGCTGTTTTTATATTTTCAGATTACAAAAACCTATATCTATCATCCATATTGCACTTGTATCACAATCTCTTCGCCGAACTAGTGCACCTATACAATTTACCATTGTATAGGGTGTGTTGGGGACACAAGAGACTCTTTGTTATTTGGTTGTAGGGTTGTCTGAGAGAGACCATCTTAATCCTACGCCTCCCACGGATTGATAAACCTTAGGTCATCCATTTGAGGGAAATTTGCTACTGTCCTACAAACCTCTGCACTTGGAGGCCCAACAACGTCTACCAGAAGAAAGTTGTGTAGTAGACATCAGTGCACTGTCACGTGTGCAAGTACCTCAAATTTGATTTTTGCACATTATACCCGTATAAAATCAATCAATGTACTAAAACGTCTTAATGATCTCTGTGATTTTTTTGAAAGTAAAACGTCCCTCCGTTGGTAACATGTATGTTCACCGCGGGATAATTAATTTAACATGCATCGTAGTTGCGGTGGATTCGCGGTGTGTGTGGGTGTGTGCGTCTGGGGGTGGCGGGTGGCTCGCAGTACACTACGAGTTGTGAGCCACCATGTGGGTTGGCCGTTTTCTTAGGCAGACCGGTGCCACATCAGAGTCGTAAAATCGTTATTTAAAACATTACACAACCCTTTCATACATAATTTTTTTTGCCACATGCAGTCGATGGTTGTCCTACACGACACTCGATACTTGCTTGTGGCACTTTCTATGGGCCCGCGAGGTTGTCGTCCATCAGTTTGACGAACAACCGGTAGTGAGGTTAATTGACCAGCAAGGTAGAACCTTTTTTTGTTTGTGTTATGGTGGTATATAGTACGCGTCGAAGAGGTGGGAGGGGACTAGCATATATACTATACGTACGCGTCCGTGAACAAGTACACCTCACTCGGTGTCGGGACTTTTTGGTTTCCGAGGCACGTGCCACATCAAAATTGTGAAATTGGTTATTCAAACATCACACAACACCTTTTTGGGCCACATGCATATCCTAGCTAGGACACTCACGTGTGACGCTTCCATCTGTGGGCCCACGGGGCCATCGTCGATGCATGCATGCATCACTTTGACCTACATCGGGAGAGGTTAATTAATTTCACCATTAATGATGATTCCTTTGGGTTGTACATATATTACGGCAGGAGCATATAGTATGCGGTGAAGAGGGGGGGGGGAAGGAGACCATCATATGTAGTACACTTAATATGAACCTCACTCTGTGTGGGTGCATGATTTACGGTTTTTAGGCATGTGGCACATCAAAGTTGTGCATTTTGGGTATTCAACATATATATGTTTGGCCGACATGCAAAGCGGTGGTGGTTGTCCTCTCGCACCCACTTAAGCGGTTATCAGCGATATCGATGATTTCCATTGTGGGCCCACTTGGTCCATCACTACTTTTTGCCTGACAACAAGAGAGGTTAATTTGACTTAGGAGGGGATTATTATTTTTGCTCTGGGATGACATGCATGATATAGTTTGAGCATACGCACATGCATGTGTAGGCATGAATCCCTCCCATCGAGTCGAAGTGGCTAGTACAATGACACATCATGAACCGATCTCGCTCTGTGTGGGGAGCTACTGTATGATTTTTGACACATGCGCCACATCAATGTTGTGTATTCAAACATGCATGCACGCATCACCTCCATACATATGCATGTAGTGGTTTCCTTCAAACAGTACACTCCCTCGCGTGGTTATCGGCGACAAGCATATATATTCATGGGCCCGCGTGGACATCCATGATCACCTTGAGCAACAACAAGATAGGTTACCACGGCGGATTCTTCATTTGGTTCATGTTATCGTAGTATAGGTCATGGTGAGATTCAGACCTAATTAAGTTTGAGCGCATATACTATGCATGCACGCATGCATGAATCCCCGTCGTTGGCTTGTAGTGTGGTGTAAAATACATATGCATCGTCAACCTAACCCTCACTCAGTGTGGGGATTTCTAGTTCGAAATCACGGTGCCACACCAAAGTTGTTCCATTGTTACTCAAAAACACACCTCTCCATACATATGTTTGGGCCACACGCATGCAGTGGTTGTCTTCGGGGACTAGCTACTTGCGTGATTATTGGCGAGCTAGCCCATCTCCGGGGTCGCATGGACGGCCATCACTTTGACCAACAACAAGAGAGAGGTTGTACGACCAAGGTGGATTATTCTTGGTCCGTTTTACGATCCATCTTGGTGAGATATATGCCTCTTTGGCCCGCCGAATGAAAGTGTGTGTGTGTGGGGGGGGGGGTGCTACTTCGCACTTTGCTAGGTGAACCTCGGTTGGGGGGTCATGCATTCATAGCTTAGGATTCCCTTCGTGGCGACACGAGGGGGGTGGGGGCTGCTAGCTACTTCACACTTTTCTAGGTGAACCTCGGTTGGGGGGGTGGGGCATGCATTCATAGCTTAGGACTCCCTTCGTGCCGACACGAGGGGGGGGGGCTGCTAGCTACTCCGCACTTTGCTAGGTGAACCTCGGTTGGGGGGGATGCATTCATAGCTTAGGATTCCCTTCGTGGCGACACGAGGGAGGGGTGGCTGCTAGCTACTTCGCACTTTTCTAGGGTTGAACCTCGGTTGGGGGGGGGGGAGGGCATGCATTCATAGCTTAGGATTCCCTTCGTGGCGACACGAGGGAGGGAGGACTGCTAGCTACTTCGCACTTTGCTAGATGAACCTCGGTTGGGGGGCATGCATTCATAGCTTAGGATTCCCTTTGTGCCGACACGAGGGAGGGGGGCTGCTAGCTACTTCGCACTTTTCTAGGTGAACCTCGGTTGGGGGGGGGGCATGCATTCATAGCTTAAGATTCCCTTCGTGCCGACACGAGGGAGAGGGGCTGCTAGCTACTTCGCACTTTGCTAGGGTGAACCTCGATTGGGGGGGGCATGCATTCATAGCTTAGGATTCCCTTCATGCCGACACGAGGGAGGGGGGCTGCTAGCTACTTCGCACTTTGCTAGGGTGAACCTCGGTTTGGGGGGGGGGTCATGAATTCATAACTTAGGATTCCCTTCGTGCCGACACGAGGGAGGGGGGGCTGCTAGGTACTTCGCACTTTGCTAGGTGAATGAACCTCGGTTGGGGGGGGGCATGCATTCATAGCTTAGGATTTTGTTCGTGCCAACACGAGGGAGGAGGGGGACTGCTAGCTACTTCGCACTTTGCTAGGTGAACCTCGGTTGGGGGGGAGGGGGCATGCATTCATAGCTTAGGATTCCCTTCGTGCCGACACGAGGGGGTGGGGGGGTGGGGGCAAGCAATACCATGCACTTTGCGAGAGAGGTGCCACATCAAAGTTGCATTTGGTATTTTAAAATCAAACCACCCTTTTGATACATAAATTTGGTCCACATGCAAGTGTGTTCGTGTTCTGACCCTCTCCCGCGTCATTTTTCGCCAAATTTATGAACATTAGACAAGTCAGATGAATCAATAGACATGGTTCACTCAAACTAATTGTGTGCCACGCCGGTGCACCTGTCACGCACACATCCGCCCAGTACATTGGGCTCCACGAGGCTCCCCCTCTCAAAAATATCTGCCCGCCTCGAGGGTTTTTCTATTTCATAACACACGGTTGTTATCTTCAGACCGTGTGTGATGTTTCTTGTTCCCAATCCCGCCTGCATCCCTAGAAAATATCTACCCGCCTCGAGGATTTTTCTGTTTCATAACACACGGTTGTTATCTCCGGACCATGTGCGATATTTCTTGTTCCCAATCCCGCCTGCATCCCTAGAAAATATCTGCCCGCCTCGAGGGTTTTTATGTTTCATAACACACGGTTGTTATCTCTGGACCGTGTGCGATGCACTATCATCAAAATTTTCAATAGCCCGTGATAGGTGGGAACCCGATGAACGAGTTCACGCCCGAGGGTAGCCCGATCTTCACGTTGTAGGATCGAATCAGGAGGGATGACTAGCTGCAAGCAGCCGGGATAACTAGCTTTATACCTGCCAAGGTTGGATGCAACCCGTACATTGGGGATGGCTGACCGAAGCTACAAGAACTCCAACCCGCTGTCCGAACAATCGCAGAACCACAAACCGGGACTAATCCACACAAAATGGCCGGAACCATAGAGCACGAACTAGGGGGAACCAGAGGCTCCTTCTCGCGAGTCCGAATGAACTCACAAGAGCAAAGGTAGCAAGATCTCTCGGATCTCTCTAGCAGTCTTGCTGCGTAAGCTTGTAGCTGAATGGTTTGACAAAAGGTTTTCTAGAAGATGGGGGAGATGTGGTTTTATAGCAGGGACAACCCCCCTTAGCTAGGTGTGAAATTGGTTTCAAAAGTAAGCAGGTTTTCATGGCTTTCTTGGGTGAATAAGTAGTCAACTTTGGGAGTTGTTGCAGAGCTCCTCGGAAATTCACGAAGTCTTAGACAGCCTGGACACCTTCCACGAGAATGACTAGAACTTTTGACTCACAACTCCAAATGATGTGAGGTTTTTTGCATTTGAAAGATAATTTGATTTAGCTTCTGTTGATGTACCCCTATGGCCCGTTCTCTCCACCATATGGGTGTTCCACCACGAAACATCAGAGGTAAAAACTGACAGCGTCAGCTTCACTAGAAACTTGTTTTCTTCAAACTCGTTCCTCCAGACCGGTTGCTTCAAGAGCTCATAGGTTGTTGGATTTTTTCCATGTGATATCTAAGTTCAACCAACAACAATGGAGATGAAAGTGCAGCCATGTATTCAAGATTATAGTATGAACTTAAGTTAGCGTTCACCTGGGCATGTGTTTGCTTGATTCGGCTTAATAATTCTTTCCAACTAAATTTTGCACATTTCTGAAATGTCATGTATGATGTACCCATGTGCTCATCATCCTCCCTCCCTTGATAAAGAGTCGTCCTCGACTCTCTTTGATCTGCAAAAGAAAAGTAGAAGGGAAGTAGATAATATCCATGCAAAGAAATGATGCAATCCTCATTTGTAGGTTTCACCTTTGAATTGTGTTGCATCTGATCATGTACTTGTTTGTCACAACTCAGAGTTTGTTCAGGGATGATTTGTGTTGTTTCAATGATCAACATGTCCTCATCATCCCCCCTCTCTTGAAAAGGAGTCGTCCTCGACTCTACCTGGTCATCACACAAAAGAGAGTATGGCAATACCAAATCATAATGCAAAAGTTTCATGATATGAAGAATTTTAGTTTTCAACTTTGCTATCTTATGGACGATGACAACATGATGTTTTGTTCGATTTAGGAGTTCCTTCCAGGAAACATTTTCATGAAGCACAAATTTATAACCAACCATAACCATATTCATATCAGCCTCCCTCTCTAGGAGAAAAGTCGTCCTCGACTTCATTTGGTCTGCAAAATTATAGCACGACGACAATACAAAATGACTAGGAAAACAAAATGATGAATAATCATGTGCAAAATTTAATTTTATTGGATCTTTTATAGTTTCTTCAAGATTAACAAAATGAAATTGCTGGATGGATGATCTACCAACCATTTTTTCTCTAATCTTATCACGCCATTGCTTCAAAAACTCATAAGTGCATACCTCTGGCTTCATCAAAATGGAAGATCCTTTTTGTTTTACCTCATTGAGTATTTGAATGCCTTTCTGAAAATCAATCTTCACACATGCACCTTGTGTAGTGGTACTCCATGTCCTCCATATTTGACATTGGATCTCAATCTCCCATCGTTGCAAGAGAGCTGATAGGTATGCCTTTTGCACCAGCACATATTGCAAAGAAAGAGAATTTTGTGAAAGGTTACTTATTGAATGTTTCTGTCTCTTTTCATTTGGTGGACTACTAATTTCCCATGGTGGTGGATCACTCATCTTGCTATTCTCTTGTTGAAAAATTTCAACCTCACATTTAGTGGACTCATATAACTCAGTTATCCTCTCACTCTTATTGTGTGGTATATTGGGTTGTGGATCACTTATCTCTCTAATGAGGCATGGAATGATCTGAATCTCACATTTTGTTGACTCACACAACTCATTAATCCTCTCTCCCTGAATGTGTGGTGTATTTAGGTGGAGATCTTGCATTTCTCTAATCTCATGATGAACAATCTGATCCTCACATTTTGTGGAGTCACTCAACTCATTTTTATTTTCACTCTCAAGTGGTGGGATTTTTGAAAGTAGACACTCTTCCTCACTTTTGGTGGAGTCACTTAGCTTGCTTTTCTTATCACTCTCATGTTGTGGGATTTTGGATTGTGGACTCTCTTCCTCACATGTAATTTGTGGGACATGTTTCTTGGATGTTGGGACAGTAGTGGTGGTCAAGATGGCAACATTAGGAATGGGCTTCTTATGTAAACATGGGCTATGAATCACCGGAGTCGGTTCATCAACCACATTCATGCTTTGCGGTGGGTCGTCGGTGTGCCGACGGGTGCCATAACTTTGTCGTCGGGCATGACATCCTTGCTGCGATTCATGAGCAGCATCGACATGCCTAAGGGTAGCGGTAGCATGCCCTCGAGCATGCCGTCCTTGCTGCACTTCAGGAGCAGCAATGACACGCCCATGAGCAGCAACACCATGCTCTCGAGCACGTCCTCCTTTCTGTACTTCTTGAGTAGTAGTAACACGCCCACGAGCAGCAATATCATGCCCTCGAGCATGTCTTCTTTGCTGCACTTCATGAGCAACAGGGTATTGTCGGTGTCGAACCCCGTCACCACTTGCTCGAAGACGCTCATCAAGCCTCATTCGATATTCTTGAACAGTGTTCCGTAATTCCAGAAACTCAGCACGTGTGACCGGCGCATCCTTTTCCCCTTGATTTTATCCATGAACACTCGATGCGAATCCTGCCATATTAGTGGGGCTAAAAAGTGGAATAGGATATTTTTTGTGGAATCACACAACCTCACCTCTTACTCACCAAAGATCTTATGGGTTCACATCAGATTGTGCTTCTCCCGGATGTGTTAAAGCGATTGAAAGACAGGGATCAAAGAACTAGCTTCAGTTTTTGGTGGAGCTCAGTGGGGTAAACAAAAAGGGGCTTGTGCTGAAATCAAGTTGATGCAAACCAAGAAAATATGGGGATAGATCTACTGCACTTTTGCACCAAGAATGAACAACACACACAAGCTTCTGAAATTTTTCTACCAAGCTGAAACTTTTGGATCTTACACAACACTTTCTTTTTCTCTCTTGACTTTTTTGCCACTTTTTTTCTCTTTGATTTTTCCAAAGCACAACAACCAAATCTGAAAGCAACTATAAAGATGAACTTGGTGCAGATCTAAAAGATGAAGAACATGCAAGGTATGCAACAACAAGATCTCAGCACCAACAAGGCTTGGATTTATTTTTGGTGGGGCTTTGGACTTTTAGGACAGAAAATATAGCATGAAAAACACTCGATCTAAAGGGATGATAGCACGATAAACTCGAAAAACAGATCCTACCGTGTTAGCGAAGGCTCTGATGCCAGATGATAGGTGGGAACCCGATGAACGAGTTCACGCCCGAGGGTGGCCCGATCTTCACGTCGTAGGATTGAATCGGGAGGGATAACTAGCTGCAAGCAGCCGGGATAACTAGCTTTATACCTGCCAAGGTTGGATGCAACCCGTACGTTGGGGATGGCTGACTGAAGCTACAAGAACTCCAACCCGCTGTCCGAACAATCACAGAACCACAAACCGGGACTAATCCACACAAAACGGCCGGAACCGTAGAGCACGAACTAGGGGGAACCAGAGGCTCCTTCTCGCGAATCCGAATGAACTCACAAGAGCAAAGGTAGCAAGATCTCTCGGATCTCTCTAGCAGTCTTGCTGCATAAGCTTGTAGCTGAATGGTTTGACAAAAGGTTTTCTAGAGGATGAGGGAGATGGGGTTTTATAGCAGGGACAACCCCCCTTAGCTAGGTGTGAAATTAGTTTCAAAAGTAAGCAGCTTTGCATGGCTTTCTTGGGTGAATAAGCAGTCAACTTTGGGAGTTGTTGCAGAGCTCCTTGGGAATTCACGAAGTCTTGACAGCCTGGACACGTTCCACGAGAATGACTAGAACTTTTGACTCACAACTCCAAATGATGTGAGGTTTTTTGCATTGGAAAGATAATTTGATTTAGCTTCTGTTGATGTAGCCCTATGGCCCCGTCTCTCCACCATATGTGTGTGCCACGACGAAACATCAGAGGTAAAAATTGACAGCATCAGCTTCACTAGAAACTTGTTTTCTTCAAACTCGTTCCTCCAGACCGGTTGCTTCAAGAGCTCATAGGTTGTTGGATTTTTTTCCATGTGATACCTAAGTTCAACCAACAACAATGGAGATGAAAGTGCAGCCATGTATTCAAGATTATAGTATGAACTTAAGTTAGCGTTCACCTGGGCATGTGTTTGCTTGATTCGGCTTAATAATTCTTTCCAACTAAATTTTGCACATTTCTGAAATGTCATGTATGATGTACCCATGTGCTCATCAGCCCGGCATTTCACTCCCGCGTAGTAAAATTTTCAGTACCCGCGTTATTTCCTCAAACATCCCGCGCTCCCTCCACACACACAACACACACACCAACTCCTCCTCGGGCGTGCGCGCGCACACACACACACCCTCCCTCGCTCGAAACCCTAGCAAGGTCCCCGCCGCCGCCGCCGCCGCAAGGCCTCCATTGTCAACATCTGCCGGGTTGCCCGTGCAGCTTACCCACCGATCTCCATACCCAGGCCGCCCTGAGTTTCTTAGATGACGCCTGCCAAACGCCCCCTTCCCCACAGATCCCCATCCCCATCCCCCACTCCAGAGCGTCGCAGCCTAAGCCCAGCTACGCTACACGTGGAGCTCGAGGAGAGACTGGCCCAAAAGAGGTGTATAGCGGTCTCTTCACCCGACGTCCCCGAGGAAGCTGATGACCATTACTGGCGGCAGGCACTCAAGCAGCGGGCTAGAGTATGCGGGCATGTCTCGGCCGCTGGCGATGGCATCAAGGTCATCGACAGAGACGGCCTGAGGCGGCCTGTGTCACAGGTTAAGTGGCCCACCCTCAACCCCTCGGGTTCAACCACCGTCGATCTCATCCATGGCCCCGCCGCTGATCCCCTCTGGCTCGTTGTCAACACTTTTCCATTCTACATTGCCATCGAGCCCCTTTTGTCATTTCTGAAGGACACGTTCTGCGACGCTGGTTTGGGAGCCACAACTTCTAAGTCAGACCTCATCGATGGCGACCACGAGGAGGGCACCCTCTCCGGCTCTTCCAAGGGAAAAGCGCCCGTCTGCGACATTAGGGAGGGCACCCTACAGCCGTGCTCTTCGAAGGGGAAGCAGCCCATCTGCGACAACATGGAGTGCATCCAGGGTCTGTGCTCTTCCCACGGGAACGAGCCCATTTGTGACAAGTGAGAAAACACATGATTTGTTTTGTCGTGCCTCTTCACAGGGGGAAACCCATGATTTGTTTTGTCGAGTCCCTTTTGTAGTGTAGTGAGAATATGTCCAGCTTTAATTGCTATATCTGGTTGTTTGCAGTATGCCTTGTTTATTTCAGTTGTTCAGAATGCGATGCTCTATATGTGCAATTATTTACTGTGCAGTACATTTCAACAATCCAGTTTTAAACATACCGATAGGAGCATATATTTGCTTGCTGTTAAGCCTGTTATAGCTAGCATATGCCTCTTTTAAAGTTTTTTGATTGTTCGGTTGTTTGTAGTTAGCATATGTCTAGTTTCAAATGCTATCTTTGGTTGTTCGTAGTATGCCTTGTTTATTCCAGTTATTCACAACGTGATGCTCTATATGTGCAAGTATGAACTATGCAGTTCAATTTCATCAGTACCAGTTTCAACAATACCACTATGAATGACTACATTTGGTTGCTGCATCTTGTAGTTAACACGTCTTTCCATTTTTATTTAAGAATAACCAGTGTACTTAGACCGGCACAATACCAGTTTGAATTACTATGTTTGCTTGTTGTTAAATGTTACGCCTGTTGCAGTTAGCACACACCTTTCCACTTGTTTTGCTTTACTAGCGTGCTTAAACCTGCACACTGAAGCTATCTTTTCAAGATTATTTTGTCTGCCATGTATAATTTTGGTTGATGTTTAGCCTGTTGTGCTTAACATGCTTCTCGATGTACCTACACAGGACAATTTTGGGAACGATTGCTGTTTTCCATCGAGGTTAGTTTCATCCCATGGCCTATATCTGCTCACTGTTCAGGATATCGGTAGCTGGTACCATATAGGCTGGCGGCTGATAAGGGACTAATCGGTGAATCAGACTTTTAACTGAATATATCTGCAACCCATTTTTCGTTAGATTAACTAGGGCCATATGTAATATATCTGAGGCTACATAGCAACATGCACTGTACTTAATGTCTAAATATGCAATCCTAGGCTACATAGCAACAAGGAAGAGTGTTACATTAATATTCTAATGATGTCTAGATATACGTAGAAGAGCAGCAGCAGCAACAACAACAACACATCCCTATTTGGATACTCAACTTAGCTAGAGGTTAGAGTTAGTTTCTAGCTCATTACTAACCCTGAACTAACTCCATCCAAAGAGTTGTTTGGATGGCAGGGTGAGATTGACAATAAATGCACTAGGAGAACTAGCTCCAATTAGCACCTCTTGGGTTGGATAGTTTTTTTGGGTGGGTTATAGATGCAACTAGCTCAAACTAGCCCTCATGTTTAGTTATAATTTAGGGCTATTTGAGCCCAAACTAGCTCAAACTAACTGTAACCCATGGATACAACAGCAGTTAATCAGCCGATAATTTGTAAGAATGCACTAAACTCCTTCCGGCCCATAATATAAGATGTTAATTCATCTAATATGTGAGTATATTGGATGTTATAAGATACTCACTCCGTTCCTAAATATTTGTATTTTTAGAGATTTCAAATGGACTAACACATACGGATGTATATAGGCATATTATAAAAGAGTGTTGTACTACATCATTGTGCTATTGCTGTTTAGCTTCTAATATTAACTTGGTGCTTTTGGGTACATATGTCATTGGTAAAGATCCGCGCTTCGACCCTTTCTGCGTATGGGGCAATGAGATATCGATGAACGAGCATCAAGTGAGGAAGCTGATAAAGATTGTTAGTAAAATGGGTCCAAAGATGGCAATTAAACTATTTGTTTACACTTTATCCAAGACAACATCAAACTGCATGATGGTAAGTAAGAACTCTGCAGCCTTCTTTTTACTACCCATAATGAGTTGTGTTAGATGACAATGTGTGAATATTTTTCCTTTGCAGTGGTTGCCAAAGCAGTTTACTCAAGATTACCTCTCAAACTACATGATTGGTGGGCATGCAAAGGTTATAGTATTTGTACCAGAACATGATGATTATCTAGATGTTTTCATGAAGACCGTGAAGGATGGGCGGTCAGCCATCACAAGGGGTTGGACTAGAGTTGCGCGTGCCTTCTGCATGGAGGAGGGCACAATATGGGCATTCCGCTTCACCTTGTTCAGCAACCAGAATATATTTCGCCTCTTTCTTTACCGTCTTTAATAGTACAAGTATACAACTGTGGTTCATCATTCTTTATTTGGTTCTTATGTAATTCTTGAACATATGTACCTATGAATCGAATAATCCATTGGTTCTCTGAACCTGATGGATATGAATAAAGCTGTAGCATACATTCAAATTCAAATTCAAATCCAAATCCGGTACAATTTTGAAAAGCAGCAATTGAATTACGGTGAAATTACGCTCTCCAGGTTGTTACGGCACACACGTTGGTAAAACACAAACGTTTGCGATATGCACCATAATCTGAGATGGTTCACAGAGAGGAAACGTGTGCAAGCATGCACATAGTTGCCGTTTGCAAAGCGTGTGCGATGTCAGACAATATCACAAACGGTGCGGGCAAACTAAACGTTTGTGTTAGTTGCCTTATTGTACATGTTTTGCAACCATGAACTGTTTCTGATGAAGTATGCATCGTAAACGTTGCACCATAGAATAGCGTGTGCGATAGTTGTCATGTACGACGATGTTACGATGGTCCGATGTTTTGTAATCCTGTCCGACACTCGTACGATGATTAGCTAATCTTCTTAACGGTGAACCGTTTGTGATGGGCCGCGCATCATACACGTTCTATAATAGTCAACCGTTTGTGATGGGCCGCGCATCGTAAACGTAGCACCACAGAATACCGACTGCGATGGCAATGCGAGCAGAAACGAGTAGGAGTACTATAGGGGCCCTATCCCCGACAGTTTCCGGGTCGTGTGGGAAGGACCCCCCTATCGCCCACACTCACTTGGCGACGGTTCCAAATGCCGTCGCGGAAAGGGGTTAAAAATCATTTGTTTAGGACCGATGCGTACCGGTGACCCCTCTCCTCCCCGGGAGATATGTGCCCCCACACCTTAGATGCTATATGCTGATACGAGAGTCTTGGAGCTTGTAGATCTGAGATATAGCAGCTCACATGATGTCTTAATATTTTTACAAGAAACCTTAATGAGTTTGAGAATTGCACACAATTTGTACAAAAACTACTCAGATGCCCTTGGATCCCATATCCAATGACCTCGAAGCTCGTATCACCGTAGCATCTAAATGAAGGAGGACATCATATTCTCCTGTATGTAAGAATATCATGTGCTACCACACCTTAGATGCTTTGGTGATACAAGCTCTTCAGAGCCGTTGGATTTGTTACCCAACAACTCCTAGGTGGTTCAAATGTTTTTTGTAGAAAAGCCCCCAAAGAGTTCGGCCACTGCTTACAAGCACAAAGACTGCTCAGATGCCATTGGATCTCAGATCAAACGACCTCGAAGCTTGTATCACCGTAGCATCCAAGCTGCGAGAGCACCTGATGTTTTCTTGCACGGGAGAATATGAGGTGCTCCCGCACCTTAGATTCTATGGTGATACGAGTTCACGGAGATCTAACGGCTCACAGTAGGAGGTTTGAATTTTTGGCAATATACACCTGAGAGAGTTTGGGAGTTACGCAGAAAGTACAAGTACTACGCATGTGGCATCTGATCACAGATCATACGACCTAGATGCTCGTATCACCGTAGCGGCTAATTAAGCTACGAGGAGCACCTAATATGAGCAACGGGGAGCCGCTGGATCCAAGATGCAGCGGCACACACGAGGCATGAATGTTTTATTTGCAAAAAACCCTTGGAGAGTTTGGAAATTACGCATAATTACAAAGACTACTCCCAAGCCATTGGATCTCAGTTCCAATGATGTAAAAACTTGTATCACCATAGCATCTAAGGTGTGGGTTGGATGTGATATTCTATGCCGCTGTCATTTTTGTTCATAAACTTGCAAAATACATGTAACTCGTGCCATTAGTTGTCTAATCGCGCAAAGTGTTTGTTCAAAGACAACCATGGTACACTGAAATATCGGAACAACACATGGGGATCCCACTTGTCATTGATCAAATTTGGACCTAAAACTAACAAATCTGAAAGATGAGATTTGAAGTGGCAACCGGGACTACAAAGCGTAAGTCGATAGCCTGAAACAACAACGGTTGTTGGCTTTGTCCCATAACTTGATTTTATACAGTATTACGTTGAGTAGAGTAGAGGGAGTGGCTCGTCAACACGTGCATGACCGTTGACTCACTTACTGTTGGGTCCTAGGTCTACGATCTCTCTCTCCTCTCCTTTAGATGCACGGGCACACACGAAGAGCGGCGCTAGCTTGTCGTGGTGTTATTATAACTAAAAAAAATCTTGGAAAATAGAAGAATCGCCTAGAACAAGAGACGTTTTGGCTGGTCAAGACGGAGCTAACCACACCTATCCTCCGTGCCATGTTAGCATGATGAAGCTGTGTGGCTAGTGGGGTGTTTTCGACCGACTGGCTGGGTCCCAAGGTCGAACCATAGGTACTACGTCTGATATAGTATATTTTTACACGCACATTTTCCTCCGTGCCGAGACGTGGCACACCCTACCGCGCGGTTTCGGGGTCCTCCCGGGTGGTGCACACATATATTCTTCCTTGCCAAGACGTGGGACGCCCTACCGCGTGTTTTCTGGGTCCTCCTCGGTCGTAGCACCGAAGCAAGTAAATGAGTCGTCAAATCATGAAAGACCACCTTTCCTGCCGAGTACATCAGTGAAGCACGGTGGCTAGCTAGTTGGGCTAGTGCGACCGATTAGCTAGGCCGCCGCCACATTTGTTTTTTCACCCCTTTCTTTATCTCCTTGCTGGCAGGTAAATTTAAATATCCACCGTGGCATTGCTCTGGTGTTTGGGTGCGGCAGGCGGGGCAGGAATTTTTATTTTTTGATTGAGGGGAGCAGGCGCGGCAGCAATTTAGTCACGATGACTCCGCCTGTAAAACGCACTGCTCGCTGATGTGAAAAGTCGTCGACTGGTGTTTTCCCATGGTGAAAACCAAAATATTCACCCCGGTCCTCGGCTGGCTCCCTCCGCCTTCCCGTAGATTGCATTGCTTTTCAGCCATTTAGCCCCCTTTTCTTCCTCTCGCCATTGCTTCTACCTGGTGCCATGGCGGCGCAGCAGATCACGGAGTCCGAGGTGAGGCGCCTGACACAGGAGCTCCAGGCCAAGGATGTGGAGCTCCATGAGCTCAAGGAGGAGAGGAGTGCCATGCTCCTCCGTTATGTGCGGGAGTTCACGGAGCTTCAAAAGCGGCAGGCGTCCACCACAAAGATGCTTGAGGCATCGGCTGCGTTGCTACAGAAAGCGGGAGATACGATAGGCCGTCAGGGAAGCCGGCTGGAGCGTGAGCGGGCCGATCGTGACGAGATCCAGGATTGCCTCAGCCACTTAGTGGACCAAGTTGCCACGCATGTGTTGTGGCTGCGCGATGCCTACCGTCGTGCCAGCACGACCATGCCGGCCGTCGAGCTAAACCCGTTCGACTACCCCGTCGACTTCAATGAGCTGCGGCTTCCTGACCTGGTCTCCTTCTTCACCTATATCTCCGAGGAGCTGAGCCGTCTCCGTGCGATGGTGGGGCGGAGCTGGACAAGGAGGGGTTGCGGGCTGCCGTCGCCGTTGCCGGGCGAATCCTCTCAGGGCTCCATCATCGGAATCCATTCGTGCCATTGGACGCTGTCTTTGATGAGCTGGCTCCCGTCGACCGGGAGCGGGCTCTGCGGGCGGTTGCACCCTGCATCACCAACGTCATGCGCCTTGAGAAGCAGAGCGACTTCGGTGGTGTTTAGGCGTCCTTTGCATGGCATGTCCATGTCTCGGCGCAACATGATCGTTGGATCAAACTCCGACGGTGCAGATCGGTCACTGTAGGACAAAGCGTGTGGGTGTGTTTGGTTGCATTCTCATCTCAATATAGTTGTTCCCTCTTCGTGTATTTGTGTTAACCTACTAGTGTGGACTCATGCACCCTTCATGCACTCTGCCGAACACCCAAAAGTGGGTCGAGAAGGGAACTTTTGCTCCCATCCCGTGCACCCTTCATACACCCTGCCTAACACTAATTCATACTTCATTTGGTTCATGTTTTGTGGAGTACCATAGCACCATACTCTCCGTGTGTTGTAGACCTAATTCTGTTAACATTGATCTCACCATTCATTCTCGACCGGACAGTCAAAAAAGCGGTACTATGTTACATTACTATTCATATAGTTAACATGCGCACAACATCATCTGTTATCGTCATACCTTACTACACTAGCAACAAAATTATGTAGTACTGACGTATGAACCACTGCACATGCCTAGTAGTAGGAGCACTATGTATGTTCAAGTGGCTGCCGTGTTTCGCACTCCTCCGTCGTAAGAGTGGAAACGCTTGCTGTAATGATTTTTTTCTTCAGGAAAACAGTGGACACGCTCTACCGTGCAGATCCTCCTCGACGATCGTCGGGAACCTTGCTACTCACTTTCACCGACGTGTGGGACAGCCAGCATCGGGGTCCACCAGCCATGCACTAAATTACTCCGTAGTAGAGTGCCCAACTGCATGGTAGACTACCCCGATTGAAGCGCCACAGAACTGCCCAATGAGCCGTCAAATCACAAAACCCCCTCCTTTTCAGCAATAAGTTGGACGGACAAAGCAACCATCATTTCACTCTTGTCTCTCAGCGTCCTCTCTTGAATAAAACCCCCACTCGCTTCTCCCTCATCTTGTTCCTCATTTCTTCAAGAAAACCCCAACCTGCTTCTGCCATTGTTCTTATCTCCCAAAGAAGGAAAGGTGAGCGCATCAATGGTGTTGATTCTGGCCAAGGCCCGGTCTTGCAACCCCAAGATGGATCCTATAACTCCCTCTCTATTCTTCTTTTGGGTTTGTGATTATGGTTTCTTTTATTTTATTTCTATTTGACAGTTTCTTGATGGACGCTGGAGCACCGGCCGAAGTGATGTCTATGGCTCTGGCCAAAACCGTCGAGGCTCATGGTACGAAGAAGCACAAGCACCCCGCCGAGACTACCGCAGACAAGCACAAAGCCATCGCCCTATCCAAGCACCCCTCTCCGGGATCCCTCATTAAGCAAGTCCAGGTAATATCTCTTCTTGACGATCTTTTTCTTGATCTTGATCGTGTTTTTTCGTCTGACATGCAGTACTAGTACTAGTAGCACAACTTTCTTGGTGATCTTGCATGTCATTTTTGTGTGCCAAATGACGGTTCTAAATTCCTCTTTTGACCAAAACATGCGAGAGGCTGACACTGATTTCTTATAGATTACTTTCAACTACTTTATGAACATCAATGCTACCTTTGAAGAGGGTATATTTGCCTCAGTAACTTGTGTTATGGATATTGCAAGTAATCCCTCTGCTCTCATGGCTTTGAAGACATGTTCTAGTGTCTTTGTTCACTCATTTCTGTGCGTACATGTAGTCATATATGGAGTAAAATATCGAAAATCATCTTATATTTCTGAACGGAGGTAGTAATAAAATATCTGGTTTCTGTTTGAATTAGAACCAGGTCCACGGTGGAGATGAAGTTCTCAAAGTCATGCCATGTTAACTGGAAGACCTGAGGATGAGTTCTACTCCTAAACTATCCAGCTGTCGTGTCCTTGTCGCCATGTGTCCTGAACTAGTGTTTTCCTGTAGCATTGTTGTCAGGCGTGTTCTCGAGGCTGTACTTGACCACAACAATTTCCTGGCTGTGCCTTCAATAACGAAGGGTGTGGTTCTTGTAAAGCTTCTCGACAAATCTGATGCAGCATGTCTTCATGGTCATGTTTATGAGTGGAAAGACCACTCTGTTAGGTTCTCCAAGGTTGACGAGATGGTGCAGGTAGACATATCTCACGAAGTCCATGGCCTAGTCAGTTATGCGGGCTTCATCCCATAGGTCGGTGGCAAGAAATAGTCTGCAGAGTTTAATTAGTGCAACTTTGCTTGTCTGTAGTAAGTACTATTGTTCAGTACTTGATTTGTGTTTGTGAACCCTGTATTGTTTAGTACTGCCGCTTTTGGTGCGTGGTGAGTCCTGAGAACAGTCTATGTTAATGTCTGTCCACTCAATTCAGTCTGTATATTTTGAAGTATCCAGATCATCTTTTTTGTGAGGACGGTTTATCAATTATGGTTACACTCCAATATTTGTATGCATTGCAGGGTTTATAGCACACACCAGGATTTCCAGTCCCATGGATGTTCGGTCCATATGATTTGTCACGACCTTTGGACTATCCTGCTTGTGGGAGTAGGCGGGGGCCCTGCATGCCACGCGTAGTTGGACGATCAATCTTCTATTTAGTACTTCAACATGGTGATTTCCTGGTAAGGATTCACTCGTGTCACATCAAGTAAATCTTATTGATTTACTGTCTAAATCTTATTGATTTAATGTCATGTTTTCTTTCTTTTGCTGCAATTTTACGATGCAGGTTTTGCCATGTGACATTCATCACAGAATAAACCGTTTGGTTTGCTCTACGATGGCTATTTTCGCAGGTTTCACTTCTTATGTCGTGTCAGTAACGAAGGCACTGTCCATCACTTATATTACTGGAAAAAATTGGATCAGTCTGTTGTCTGAGTACAAGCTGAATCCCTATGATGAACTGTAGTTTGGTTTAACAAACACGCCACAATTAGTCCTTCTCGCATTTAAAAGAAATGAAGAAAAAGACTGGATCACGTGTCACGGAGCCTAGTCAAGTTAGAAAGCTGATCATAGCAGACCAGACACGATCGCCGCTGTCTCGCACATCGGTACCCCCTTCAGCAATGGATCGAGCACCGGCAGTTGCTCTAGCACTGACAGCGGCAGCAACTTAGTCTGATCCAGCTGAGGATTGGGCACCGACTCAGTGGGTCAGGCTGATCTACCGGAGGATCGGGCATCGACACCGGCACCTCCTCCGACACCGGCACCAGCTCTACAAGGAGCACCATCTCCGGCAGCAGCAGCGGCACTACCAGTCACACCGGCACGCGCACCAGCAACGACTTCGGCACCTGCACAAACACTTGCACTTGCATCTGCTCCAGCCCGTGCAGCGGCAACGGAACCAGCAGTTGCACCGGCAACAGACTGGGCTGCAGTTCTTACAAAAACCGACATGTCCACCTTCTTGTTAAGCATTGGCCGCTTAGTGCTTCGTTCTTTTTTATTTCCATGTTGTTTCACATGATTCACTGTGTTGATCTAACTATTTGTGTATGTCTCTTGTTTGCAAACAGAGTATTCCTAGAGCAACCAGGGAGTCGTTCAACAATCCGGGCGACCGTGGCCAAGTTTCTCTTACCATGCGCAGCCTTGGTGTGAATGAACCTGCTCAATATATCGTAAGTACAAAGGATGGTCGCATGATGATTGATGCTAAAGGATGGTTAAGGTTCAAATCTAAATCATATCTTGTGGTAGGGGATGATATCAAAATCGAACTTTCTCGGCAAGGAGAGCTGGTCCAAATCAACTTTGAAATTCTTCAGTAGCAGCACGCAACTACCGAACTGAGCTATCCTCCGAGAGATTTTGATGTAATAATCTGGCATGGTGAAACAAGTGTCCTGTGTGTATAAGTAGTACGACAGTATTATTTATCACATGGAATATCATTTATAGAATTGCAACTCTGATTGCTGGTTAGGAACTGTCGTTCGATTTCATTCTAACAGCTGCCGTGCTTTATTCAATTTTGTGTATTCGCCTTGCGACAGCATCTAAAACCAGTGCCGTACCGATCGCTTGCAATATGAAAAGCGCTGAGGTAAAACACATGGCCCCCCAAACATGCAGGTCCACCGGCCTGTGGCCCAAAGTCCAGAACCGAGAGCCTGTCTGAGTATTATATTCTCAGCAGAACCCCCATAATGCCCGTGCGTTGCACGTAACATCAAGATGCATTTGTATGAGTATTTTATCTTGTGAGAGAAAAGGATGAACGAGGGAAGGCCTTATTTGAAAATGCGGAGAGGTGTGTGGGTACCTTTTTGGAAAATTGCCATAGTTTCCTTCCTATCCGTCAGATATAAATCAGACGACCTATATTGCAGGATGGCAGGCACACCATCATCACCAACTCGTCTATACCGTGTTAAAAAAACTATGTTTTTATAATTATATATGTTATATATATTCCCCTTGATTTTTCTTATGTATAAAGTTGTGATATAAAAGATTTTTAGATTTCTTTACAGAGGGAGTATCTCTCTGTCAAAAATATATTTATGTGTAACTACTTACTCATGTCTTTCTACTTCATTTCGCTGATATGTGGGGCATCTGGCAATGGGGTCCACATGCCATATGCACCAAATTAGAGTGCACAACTGCACGGTAGACACACCCTGGTTGTAGCGCCGCAGTAATACCCAATGAGCCGTCAAATCACAAAAACCTGCACCTTTCCAGCTTTAGCAGTAAGCTGGACAGATGAAGCGGCAATATCACTGGGCCTGAATCCTCTTCTCCCTCGTCTGCTTGTTCAGAGAAAACCCCCGCTCGGCGATTGCATAGGGTTTTCTCATGGAGAACCTGGTACGGATTCTTCATCCATCCCCCATAAATCCAAGTCCCTTGGTCGCGGGTAATCCTAGGATGGCAGCCGCCGCCATTGATGCATTTTTCCTCCTACTAAATCCAATGTGTTTCATTTGCAGTGCCCAAAGTGCGAGGACCCTACAGGTTTCTGCGCCCTTGGCGAGACGCCATACTTGTTCCTTCTCATCCTAACACAGGATTTTAAAACACGCACAGTATGTTCCTAGAATCCTCTTTTCTATCCGGGAGGGTGGGGTTTTTTGAACATGCTGTCGACTAATTTGGAAATTTGGATTGCTATATTTGGATAAAGGTACTAGTACCATGGTCAACACTGACGCGAAGGAGAAAATTATTTCTAGATTTGGATGGGGAATACATTGTGTTCTCGTATTATTTTTCCTGCAGTGCATTCCTTGCTCTGCCAGAACACATGTACTCAAGATGCTCGGCCTTGCCATAACTGAATACACCAGTTTAATGGTCACAATGAAGACAAGCCATGGATATAAGTTCCAAGTTGGGTTCATGAACCAAGAAGATCGCTGCTTTTTTATGGCCGAACTTGGATAAACTTTCTCAAGTGTTACGGACTGAAAGTTGGCGCGCAAATGTTGATGGAAATAGCAGAACCTGGTCTCATCTTCACTGCGATCTTCCACCCCGACGTCCTTCTAATTGTTCATCCATGTTAGTTTTGTATCTAGTTCTTGCTTGTTGCCTCGATTACTTCTTAATCCACCTATTCTGTCTAACTAATCACAATTTAACTTTAGAAGTAGCAACGAATCTCTCACGAAGATGCTACTTCTAACTAATATTTTCTTATAATTGGTAGCACATGTAGGTTTTTTCAGAGTTAACACTGGTGCATGTCGGTGCTATACAAACGGTTTTTAACCCCTTTCCGCGGGCATTTGGAACCGTCGCCTAGTGAGTATGGGCGATAGGGGGGGGGGTCCTTCCCACACGACCCAGAAACCGTCGGGGATATGCCCTCCTGGCACACACGCTCGGCAAAATGAGGTCATGTGCGACCGGTGAGCGCTCAAATACGGAAATACGTACAGTAGAGCTAAAAAAATACAATTATATAGGCGAAATTGTTTCCGGTCGCAAGTACATCCCACACAGTCAGTCCCCACTAAACGTTTCCATTCGTATGTACATCCCACACAGTCGCTCCAAGGAAAACGTTTCCGTTCATAGGTACATCACACACAATTTTTCCTGTTAAATCTTTTTGCGTTATTGAATGTATCACACACGGTCCGTAGAAGAAACTGTGTGGCAAAGGCTGTCTATCACACACAGTTTTTATGTGGTAGACGTTTGCGCAAGGTGGCCTAACGCAAACAGTTTTCAAGGAAAGTCGTGTGTGATTGTTCATTGATCCAACACGGTTTATTCCTAGAAACTGTGTGCGTTGCCTGAGGTCATCGCCCACTGTATTTTTTCAATAACTGTTTGCAATAGTAAAACCCAGTTAGCAGGCTAATCATAGAGGTGGTTTGAGAGGTAATCATCAGTGAACTGCTTTGGAAAGTCCTGAAAACAAGGATGTGCATAAATATCTTCTCTATATTGGAAATGGGGCAAAGGAATAAAAAAAAGGCAAGGTATAATAGTTAGTACCATCTTGTAGTGAACTGATGTCTTCTTCATTGTGCAGACAAAGATCTTGTTGTTTTTTGTCGCTAATTTCTTTATCCTAACAATCTTTCTGAGCTTCTTGATTTGATTGATATTCATGGACAACTCATTTCCCCATATGCAAAAAGGGTCGAATAGTGGGTCAAAACCTCTGACAGCAGGACCTACATGTGCAAGACCAAATTGTTAAAAACCAAAATATTAGAATGGTTCCAGCAATTGCACAATAATGTGCTATTAGACAGCGGACCATGCACGTGCTAACCTCGATTGTAAACCTCAGTGCTTCCCATTGTTTCCCTGCGACACATATAAGGTAGTTAGTCATCAGGTTAAGTAAGGGTTCGCATGCTATCAGTAAAATATATTGCAGATTCATCAGATTAATTCAAGCCACATGGAAAACCCATTTATCCAAACCAAGCATGATTAAGAACTAGAGCACTTGTATATGTTTCTCATGTATTAAGTGCAGCCAAATTCGATTTATTCCTCACATGCACAACAATACAAAATTCTACACACGACAATTGGACATCACATTGCAAATTGAACCAAGCAGTTAACTAAACACAACAACAAATGAACCAAACATTAACTGAGCACCACATTACACAATATAACATACTCCTAATAGAAGATCAGACAGTTAACCAAACCAAGCATGCTTAACAACTTGGAAATATAGCAATTGTATTTGTTTCTCATGTATTTACTATAGCCAAATTCAATTTATTCCTCACATGGTACACAATAACAGAATGCACCCACAACTATTGAACATCGCATTACAGAATTGAACCAAACAGTTAACTAAACACCACAACACAAATGAACCAAACATTAACTGAGCACCACATTGTACAATGTATAACCAAACCAAGCATGCTTGACAACTTGGAAATATAGCAATTGTATTTATTTCTCACATGGAAGACAATACAAAATTGCAGCCTGAAGAATTGAACATCACATTTGCAGAATTGAACCAAACAGTTAACTGAAGACGACAACTAATTAACAAAATAGTTAATAAGTGAGCACCACACTACACGACATATAGAACATATACACTAGAGCAACAGATTGCATGGTAAAATTAGATAGCACAATTCACTAGAATTTGTGAAGGAAAAGGCAGGAGCAGCACACGCAACGGGTAAACCGAGCATGCTTAACCGGCATAGCTAGCAAATGGCAAGGTGCTCCTCTAAGATCTAGGGGTCGGCACGAATGGCAGCCATTGCGACCTCATCCGCGCGTGCCGCCGCGATTTGCTTCTCCACTGCCAAATGCTCCTTGAGATCCTGGCTATACTGCGTGCACCATGGCATAGGGTGGCGCTTATTTGGTGGAGGGGTCGGTGATTTGGGTGGAAGGTGTCACGCTCGCACCGACGGTCGGGGCATGTGGGATGTGGAAGGAGGAGGAGGCCGATGGGGGTCGGGTGTGGATTACCTTCCTGGATAGACGAGGCCGAGCAGCATGAAGGAGGGTCTCCGACGAGGAGGCGGTGCTGCAAGCAAGGAGTGAAGGTTTCAACTTGGAAAGGAAGGCGGAAACAGGGGAAATGTGGCTTTTGGTAAGGGGTAGGGGCGGGGAGGTAGATATTTCCGCAGAAGCCGAAAATTTGGAATCGCTTCAGCGAAAAAACTGGCGCGCAAAGTGTCATCAGACACAGTCCCTTAATCAGAACTGTGTACGATATGTGAACATCACAAATGATTCAGATAGCTTAACCCCGTGTGTGATGAGTTTGAACGTCAAAAATTTTGGTTCAAATTTCCATGGTTATAGTGGTCATCCACGTCATTGCATAATTTGGGTACACAAAGGAGACTACAGCACACCCACACTTCTTAATCGAGCAAGTTCAGCAATTAAAAAGAGCTAGCTGACCTAAACATTACTCTAACAAATTAAAGACCGACTCTCTTAATTAAACAAAACAAAGAGTGCTACTACGGCTGGTGCTCGTTGATCTCCCCTGCCGCCTCCATGTCCAGCTCGCGCCCGGCGGTCTCCGAGGGAAGGGGCTCCATGGCATCCATCGCACAATACTCGGCAAGCATCTTGCCATCCGCGTCCGCCATCTCTTTGGAAAAGGCTGATACGTCTCCAATGTATCTATAATTTATGAAGTATTTATGCTATTATATTATCAACCTTGGATGTTTTATATGCATTTATATGCTATTTTATTTGGTTTCTGGGACTAACCTATTAACCTAGAGCCCAGTGCCAGTTCCTGTTTTTCCTTGTTTTAGAACATCGCAGAAAAGGAAAACCAAACGGAGTCCAATTGACCTGAAACTTGACGGAGCTTATTTTTGGACCAGAAGAAGGCCATGGGGTAAAAGAGTTGGGCCAGAAGAGTCCCGGGCTGTCCACAAGGGTGGGAGGCGTGCCCACCCCCTGGGCGCGCGCCCCTACCTCGTGGACGGCCCGGAGACCCCCCTGACTTGTTCTCGACGCCAAAACCTCTTATATATACAAAAACCTCCAGAAATTAACCTAGATCGGAAGTTCCGCCGCCGCAAGCCTCTGTAGCCACGAGAAATCAATCTAGGCCCTCTCTAGCACCCTGCCAGAGGGGTCCATCATCACCGGAGGCCATGGAGGAGGATCCCGGAGGGGCCATCATCGCCATTAAGGCCAAGGACCAGAGGGAGAACCTCTCCCCAACTAGGGGAGAGGCCATGGAGGAGGAAGCACAAGGGGGAGAACCTCTCCTCCTCTCTCTCGGTGGCGCCGGAGTGCCATCGGGAGGGGAATCATTGCCACGGTGATCGTCTTCATCAACATCACCATCACCATCCTCATCTCTTTTACGCGGTCCACTCTCCCGCACCCCGCTGTAATCCCTACTTGAACATGGTGCTTTATGCCACATATTATGATCCAATGATGTGTTGACATCCTATGATGTTTTGAGTAGATATCCTTTGTCTTTGGGTTGATTGATGATCTAGATTGGTACGAGTTGTATGTTTTATTTTGGTGCTGTCCTATGGTGCCCTCCGTGTCGCGCAAGCGTGAGGGATTCCCGTTGTAGGGTGTTGCAATACGTTCATGATTCGCTTATAGTGGGTTGGTGAGTGACTGAAACACAAACCCGAGTAAGGGGGTTGTTGCGTATGGGAATAAAGAGGACTTGATGCTTTAATGCTATGGTTGGGTTTTACCTTAATGATCTTTAGTAGTTGCGGATGCTTGCTAGAGTTCCAATCATAAGTGCATATGATCCAAGAAGAGAAAGTATGTTAGCTTATGCCTCTCCCTCATATGAAATTGCAATGACGACTATCGGTCTTGTTAACAATTGCCTAGGATAATTCCGCACACCGATCCATCATTATTCCACACTCGCTATTTATACTCTAACTTTATGATAACATCACCTACTTTTATATTTTAGCTCTCCGATACCATGCAAAGTTATCCTGTTCATACCCACAACGTAGTTTTATTTCTTGTTTCTAGTTGGAAGCAAACGTTCGGTGTACGTAGAGTCGTATCAGTGGCAGATAGGACTTGAGAGAATATTGATCTTACCTTTAGCTCCTTGTGGGTTCGACACTCCATACTTATCACTTCCACCTTTGGAAATTGCTACGTTGATTCCCTGCACTTGGGGACTATCAAAGGCCGCCACGAGCTGGGCGTGGGCGGACGCGATCTAGGCTTCAACAGGCTCCGTCGTTGCAAGGTTTGCGGTGGAGGAACGGACGGCTGCTCGAACGCTCTCGGCGATTGCCAGTTCTTCGGCCGTGGGTTGTCGGCCGTTGTCGGAGAAGCTTCTTTCGATTTGTGCGGTGACCGCGTGGAGCGAGGCGTGGGCGGCCTCGACATGGTCGTGGGTGGCCTCAATCAGGGCTAAGGCCTCCGCTGCGAAACTGATAGCTGATGTGCCGCTCTCGCCAGTTGCTATCCCCGAGGAAGATGTTGCTGCCGCCACCTGAGAAGCAACAACGGCCGTTTGGGCTGCCTTTGCCGCCCGGTCGCAAATTGCGGCCGCGCTCATGCACCTAGTTAGCACGTGCATGGCGGCTGCGGCCGCGCTCTCGCCGGAGTGGGCCACCGAAGTTGCCCTCACGACGCGGGTCCATGTGCCCATCTTTCACCGGCGATCATTGAACAGTGAAATGATATTTGGGGAGTGAGCTAGTGTGCTTGAGACACCGACTGTGGACTGTGGCCGACACACCTTCTTGCGTAAGCCATAGGCGTACTATACACCGATGGTGCTCTAGGATATTTTGTGCTGCATCTCACATGGTTGGTGATAATAAACTGTGTGTGATCTACTTGATTTTTCATCTTGATTTGAATGACATAATAGGGTCACAGCGGCAATGGGTGGTGTTTGAATTGCTAGACCTTTTATCTAGAATGAACATGCAACTATATGTGTGTCGTGAAAGAATTGGAATTATTCAGGGTTCGTTTGAACATTTTATACATTAAATTGGTTTTCTAGCCATTTCAGGTGCACAATTCAAAATTAAACTACATGCACATGCTCCGGTGCACTAACATGGGTTGTAAAATCATATATGTGTCCATGGGTTTATGCTTATCTCCCATGCAAGAGATGGGGATGAAATTCGAACACCACGACACCGTGGCTCTCTGGCAAACGTCGATGTACTTGCTTTTATAATTCTACTAAATCCAAAATTCGTCCGAAATTCATGAAACTTGGCATGCTATCATGGAGCAGCATCAACATGCAGTAGTAAATTTTTTGTCCCATTTGGGGCAGGTTTGGGTATAAGCTTCTCATAAACCAGAGCTTCTCACAACAAGTGTGATGGTTTCAGTAGGGAACGTTTCACCTTTCTAGACGAAACGATATTCGTTGCCTCTTCTCGATTTCAAAATTTTCCTAGTGTCAACATAGAACAAAAGGAGAGTTGTGTCAATTTTTGGGATTTTTCGGGGTTCGCTTGGACATTTTTATACATTAACTGAGTTTTCTATGCATTCATGTGCATAATTCAAATTTGAACTAAAAGCACATGCTCTAATGCATATAAATTAGTTGAAAAGTCAAATCTGTGTCCTTGGTTGCCTGCTTAGGTCCCATGCAAGAAATGGGAATGAATGTCAAACACCCTGCCACCGTCACTCGGCCGCAAACATTGAGATACCTGGTTTTTAAATTCTAGTAAATCCAAAACTCGTCTGAAATTCATGAAACTTGGCATGCTATCATGGAGCGGCATCAACATGCCGTGGTAAATTTTTTGTCCCATTTGGGGCAGGTTTGGGTATATGCTTCTCACAAACCAGAGCTTCTCACAACAAGCATGATGGTTTCGGATGGGAACGTCCCACCTTTGGGGACGAAACGATATCCATTGCCTCTTATTGCTTCCAAATTTTTTCTCGTGTCAACATAGAACAACAGGAGTGTTGTGTCAATTTTTGTGATTTTTCGGGGTTCGTTTGGATATTTTATGCATTTACTGAGTTTTCAATGCATTTATGTGCATAATTCAAATTTGAACTACATGCACATGCTCCCGTGCATATAAATTGGTTGAAAAATCAAATATGGGTCCTTGGGTGCATGCTTAGGTCCCATGCAAGAAATGGGAATGAATTTCAAACACCAGGGCACTATTGATTGCCGACAAAACATTGAGATGCCTGGTTTTTAAATTCTAGTAAATCCAAAACATTTCTGAAATTCATGAAACTTGGCATGCTATCATGGAGCGGCATCAACATGCCGTGGTAAATTTTTTGTCCCATTTGGGGCAGGTTTGGGTTTATGCTTCTGACAAACCATAGTTTTTCACAACAAGCATGATGGTTTCGGTAGGGAACGTCCCACCTTTGGTGACGAAACGATACCCATTGCCTTTCAAATTTTTTCTCGTGTCAATATAGAACAACAGGAGTGTTGTGTCAATTTTTGTGATTTTTCGGGGTTCGTTTGGACATTTTTATGCATTAACTAAGTTTTCAATGCATTTATGTGCATAATTCAAATTTGAACTACATGCACATGCTCCAGTGCATATAAATTGGTTGAAAAATCAAATATGTGTCCTTGGGTGCATGCTTAGGTCCCATGCAAGAAATGGGAATGAATTTCAAACACTAGGGCACCGTTGATTGCCGGCAAAACGGTGAGATACTTTATATTTAAATTCTAGTAAAGCCAAAACTCGTCTGAAATTCATGAAACTTGGCATTCTATCATGGAGCGGCATCAACATGCCATGGTAAATTTTTTGTCCCATTCAGGGGAGGTTTGGGTATATGCTTCTCACAAACCAGAGCTTGTCACAACAATCATGATGGTTTCGGTAGGGAACGTCCCACCTTTGGGGATGAAACGATATCTATTGCCTCTTATTGCTTCCAAATTTGTTCTTGTGTCAACATAGAACAACAGGAGTGTTGTGTCATCTTTTTTTTTTGCTTTTTCGGGGTTCGTTTGGACATTTTTATGCATTAACTGAGTTTTCAATGCATTTATGTGCACAATTCAAATTTGAACTACATGCACATGCTCCAGTGCATATAAATTGGTTGAAAAATCAAATCTGTGTCATTGGGTGCATGCTTAGGTCCCATGCACGAAATGGGAATGAATTTCAAACACCAGGGCACTGTTGATTGCCGGCAAAACATTGAGATGCATGGTTTTTAAATTCTAGTAAATCCAAAACGCGTCTGAAATTCATGAATCTTGGCATGCTATTATGGAGCGGCATCAACATGCCATGGTAAAAATGTTGTCCCATTTGTGGCAGGTTTGGGTATATGCTTCTCACAAACCAGAGCTTCTCACAACAAGCATGATGGTTTCGGTAGGGAACGTCCCACCTTTGGGGACGAAACGATATGCATTGCCCCTTATTACTTTCAAATTTTTTCTCGTGTCAACATAGAACAACAGGAGTGTTGTGTCAACTTTTGTGATTTTTCGGGGTTCGTTTGGACATTTTTATGCATTAACTGAGTTCTCAATGCATTTACGTGCATAATTCAAATTTGAACTACATGCACATGCTCCAGTGCATATAAATTGGTTGAAAAATCAAATCTGTGTCCTTGGGTCATGCTTAGGTCCCATGCAAGAAATGGGAATGAATTTCAAACACCGGGGAACCGTTGATTGCCGGCAAAACATTGAGATACTTTATTTTTAAATTCTAGTAAATCCAGAACTCGTCTGAAATTCATGAAACTTGGCATTCTATCATGGAATGGCACCCGACATGCTGTGGTATTTTTCGTGTCCATTTTGAGAGAAGGTGCACTCGAATAATGACAGCCAACAAAGGCATTTAAAAAAATAGCTGCCACTTTAATATCTCAAACGTTTGTATAATTCAAAATGTGTGCGTTCTATTAACCATTCACGTGACGCCACGTGTCTTGGTTTTAATGGCTGTAGGAGGTGCCGTGTGGACAGCTGCTTGACCTTAACTAAACGGGAGGCGTGCAAGCGCAGTCCGGTGCGCAGGCTGACCAAGAGGCGTGCAAGCTGTCCTCAAATGCGCAGGCTCATCGGGAAGCGTGCGAGTCGTACGCTGCGCAGGCTCACTAGAAGCGAGACTTGACTTCCATGGCCGCCCGCCTTCCTCTCCGTGCGCGCTCCCCCCTCAGCGGCATGGGACGCCACCGTTGAACGCTACCTCTCAGCGCCGCCAGCCGCCGTCCTCCCGCGCCCCAACCGTCGACCCCAGGACGACGTGATGCAAAGTGAGAGCAGGATTTGTGCATCTCTTCAATGCAAACGGTTCTTTTGGATGAGCCATGTGCAACCACGTACAAACAACTTGGTAAGATTTGCATCTGTCATATTGGGTATGTTGCCATTTGTCAAACTGGAAAGATTTACATTTGTTGACCTAGTAATGTTGCCATTTGTCAATCCTTGTAACACAATGATTTGTCAAAATATGCAGCTAGAAATCACTAGCACTGTGACGGCCCCGATTTGACCGTACACTAATCATGCACGCAAATGTGTACGATCAAGATCAGGGACTCACGGGAAGATATCACAACACAACTCTACAACATAAATAAGTCATACAAGCATCATAATACATGCCAGGGGCCTCGAGGGCTCGAATACAATTGCTCGATCATAGACGAGTCAGCGGAAGCAACAATATCTGAGTACAGACATAAGTTAAACAAGTTTGCCTTAAGAAGGCTAGCACAAAAGTAGCAACGATCGAAAAGGCAAGGCCTCCTGCCTGGGACCTCCTAACTACTCCTCGAAGCCGAACTCCATGTAGAATCACCCTCAGGATCTCTAGCTCCTGGACTCCAGCATCTGGTTGCGACAACCAGGTATAGAAAGGGGAAAAGAGGGAGAAAAGCAACCGTGAGTACTCATCCAAAGTACTCGCAAGCAAGGAGCTACACTACATATGCATGGGTATATGTGTAAAGGACCATATCGGTGGACTGAACTGCAGAATGCCAGAATAAGGGGGGATAGCTAGTCCTGTCGAAGACTACGCTTCTGGCCACCTCCATCTTGCAGCATGTAGAAGAGAGTAGATGGTAAGTTCACCAAGTAGCATCGCATAGCATAATCCTACCCGGCGATCCCCTCCTCGTCGCCCTGTTAGAGAGCGATCACCGGGTTGTATCTGGCACTTGGAAGGGTGTGTTTTATTAAGTATCCAGTTCTAGTTGTCATAAGGTCAAGGTACAACTCCGGGTCGTCCTTTTACCGAGGGACACGGCTATTCGAATAGATAAACTTCCCTGCAGGGGTGCACCACATAACCCAACACGCTCGATCCCATTTGGCCGGACACACTTTTCTGGGTCATGCCCGGCCTCGGAAGATCAACACGTCGCAGCCCCACCTAGGCTCAACAGAGAGGTCAGCACGCCGGTCTAAACCTATGCGCGCAGGGGTCTGGGCCCATCGCCCATTGCACACCTGCACGTTGCGTACGCGGCCGGAAGCAGACCTAGCCCCTTAATACAAGCGCGAGCTTACGGTCCAATGCGGCGCGCGCCACTCAGTCGCTGACGTCAAAAAGAGCTTCGGCTGATACCACGACGTCGAGTGCCCATAACTGTTCCCGCGTAGTTGGTTAGTGCGTATAGACCAAATGGCCAGACTCAGATCAAATACCAAGATCTCGTTAAGCGTGTTAAGTATCCGCGAACGCCGACCAGGGCCAGGCCCACCTCTCTCCTAGGTGGTCTCAACCTGCCCTGTCGCTCCGCCATAAAGTAACAGTCGGGGGCCGTCAGGAACCCAGGCCCACCTCTACCGGGATGGAGCCACCTGTCCTTTCAGCCCCCTCATCAGAATCACTTGCGGGTACTCAACGAGCCGACCCGACTTTAGTCACCACATGTGTCATGTATATAATGTATATAGTATATACCCGTGATCACCTCCCGAAGTGATCACGGCCCAGTAGTATAGCATGGCAGACGGACAAGAGTGTAGGGCCACTGATGGAACACTAGCATCCTATACTAAGCAGTAGGATAGCAGGTAAGGGTAACAACTGTAGCAACAATGACAGGCTATGCATCAGGATAGGATTAACGGAAAGCAGTAACATGCTACACTACTCTAATGCAAGCAGTATAGAGAAGAATAGGCGATATCTGGTGATCAAGGGGGGGCTTGCCTGGTTGCTCTGGCATGAAGGAGGGATCGTCAACACCGTAGTCGAACTGGGGGTCGCCGGCAGTCTCGGGGTCTACCGGAAAGAAGTAACGGAGGGGGAACACAATAAATAACAGAGCAATCAAAGCATCACAAAGCGTAGCATGTCAATACGCGGTGCAAGAGGTGACCTAACGCAGTAGTAGGTGATACCCGCGAAGTGGGGAAACATCCGGGAAAGTATTCCCGGTGTTTTGCGTTTTCGGACAAATGAACCGGAGGGGGAAAGTTGCGTGTTTGCTATGCTAGGGATGTGTGGCAGACGAACGAACTGCGTATTTGGATTCGTCTCGTCGTTCTGAGCAACTTTCATGTAGAAAGTATTTTCATCTGAGCTCCGGTTTATTTTATATGATTTTCTAAAGTTTTAAATCATTTTAGAATTTATTTCATTAATTTAATTCAACATTATCCAGAATAGTGCATGCTGACATCATGATGACGTCAGCATGATGTCAGCAGTCAACAGAGGTGTTGATTGGTCAAACTGACATGTGGGTCCAGTGGGACCCACCTGTCATTCTCTGTTTAGATTAATTAGGAATTAGCTAAACTAATTACTGTTTAATTAAACAAACTAGTTAATTAGATTAGTTAACTTAATTAATTAGTTAATAATTAATTTTATTAATTCATTTTTATTTTTATTTATTAATTATTTATTCTTTTTTTAATTGACGTTCTGGGGCGTGGGCCCCCCATGTCATTGGCACAGGGGCCATAGCGTGTGCGGGCGTGGTGCCCGTGCCCGAGGCCGAACGGGGCTGGCCCCGGACGCAGCTCGCGGCGTGGGCACCGGCAGCCAGAACGCCGGCCAGTGGGGGGGCGAGCCGCGTGGACGGGGCGAGGCCAGGGACGGCGACGGGGCGGCGGTGCCTGAGCTAGTGGCAGAGGCGGGCGACGGCGGGCGAGCCACGGCAAGCAGTGGCGAGGCGCGGGCGTGGCTGGATGCAAAGGCACGCGGAGGCGGGCGTGGTAGGCGTGGCGGGCGCGGTCAAGGCGCGAGGTGCGGGCGGAGGCCGTGGACGTCGCGGCGGAGCGCGAGCGGGCGCGGGGAGGGGACGTGGTGCGCGGGCGGCGTGCGCGTGTGGAACGGCGTGCGCGCGCGCGGGACGATGCCGCGGCCGTGAGCGCGTGCGCGAGACAGAAGGAGGAGAGGAGGAGGCTGAGGCTCACAGGGGCCGTAGGGAAAGGGCAATGGAGCGCGGGGAGGAAGCCGGGGACGTCGCGACGCAGGGGAGGACGACGGCGAGGTCCGGGTGGGGGTGGCGCTCCGGCGTCGGCGATGTGGTCCAGCGGCGTCAGAGGCGGGGCGGCGTGGTCGAGGCAGCGCTCCGGGCGGCGGTGGACGGCGAAGGGCGTCAGGGGCAGGGGTTCGATCCCCCTTCCCGATCCAGATCGGGATCGAGAGTGGGGGGCAGACGAGGGAGAGTGGGGGATCGTGGGGGGTGGTTGGGCTAGGGTTACGGGTGAGGGGGTTATGGGTTAGTAGGCAGGGGGTGGGCCCTGGGGTTGACCAGGTGGCCCAGTGGCCAGCTGGGCCGAGGCCCAGCGGGGGGGGGGGTCTTTTCCTTTCTTTCTTTTTTTTGTTTCCTTTTCTTCTTTTTATTTTTATTTTTTGTTCTGTTTATTTTAGATACACATTGTTTTTAGCTTAGAAAAAAAATGATAACAACTCCTAAATTGATGTTTGAGAACCACCCACTGCCATAAATGTTTTACCCCGAAATAAATTAGTTTAGAATTTTATTAATCGAAAAATGTATTTACTTAATTGTTTTGCTGCAGTTCTAATCACTTTAGAGTAATTAATTATTTTATAAAAATGTTGTTTCTCCACCAATACTATCGATGATTTAATTGTCACAATAAGAACATTTTAGTTTTGAGAATTTGAAAACTTTAATTGATTGACTTGACTTTGAATTTGAAATTTGATTCGGTTTTGAACTAACGCAAGATTTGCAACAGTAATCGAAGTGACGTGGCATCATTAATTTGGGATTACTGTAGCTTAATTACCCGGGCGTCACAATTCTCCTCCTCTACAAGAAATCTCGTCCCGAGATTTAAGAGGGGGAGTAAGGGGGAAGGGATTTGGTCGCGAAATTCTAACGAGTCTTCTCGGGCTTGGTTGCTATTCTCAAGAGGTCGATCCATTATGTTGATGTCTTCATTTCTCTGCTTCAGGTCATCATGCTGAAGTCGGCATCCTTTCTTCTGGAACTCAATCGTACTTACGAATGTATAAAGGGGGTATTCCGGGACAACGGACCTCTGCAAGGTTGACTATCTGGTAGCTAATATCGGGGAAGGTGGCGGAAAGTAACTCTCGAACTGGAACTTTAAGAAGATATCGAGAGTAAAGTAAGGAGGTATCATGGGAAGTTTCAAGCAGGTAGGCAATCGTTCGATGCCTGAAACAAAGTGTAAAAGGGGTCCAGAGCAATGGGAATAAGTTTTGTGTCTGATACCAGAATAGATGACTAGGAAGGTGGCCCATGAATTAAATACGAAGCCAAGCGTGGGGAATAACCGTTAGAAACAGGGTTGTATAGGAGAGTCAGGTTTCGATCCTGTGGAACTATGGGTTATGGGCCCACCATGTGGGTTAAAAGTAGAAGGAGCGGTGACATCTTGCTCGGTCATGACAGCAAGGCATGTCAAAGGGTAGCCTGTCAATTATGTCGGCAACAACGTCGGTACCAAGGGCGAGGGGCGAAGAGAACTATTTTCCTGCTCGTTGAACGAGGCGGACCAATAGGCAAGTTCTCGTCCATCGGTCGTTACCGGAATGTCATCAACAAAAGTATCAGGGTCTTACTGACAGAATTATACACCGAGGTGTTTACATAATCAGGGAATATTAATGCTTAGATCATATAGATCACAAGAAAGGTTAAACCAAACAATGGAAAGGAAAATATGTTTATCAGAGTAAACAGAACAATGGAAAGGAAAATGTGTTTAAGCACATATTTCAGGGATATATCCTTCCCAAGGACAAGCTGAGCATGATATCCATGACAGGATATAATGTAGAAAACTCTTTAGGTAGGGGAGAGAAATTTCATGACATTACCCATACAACGGTGTTTGGATAATTGAGCAGGAAACATTTAGCATTGGGCTTCAAATGTTCCTGTTGAAAATCGGAGTACCATAGACATGCTTCGAGATAGCATTGACATGGTCAACAGGTGAAGATCAGACTTTGGAAACAAAAAGGATCCATCAGGAACAACTTATAGAATAAGTCTTACAATTTCCTCATGGAAGAATGGATAACCTTGCTGAAAGGAAGAACTATAACAATAGGTCCTCCGGCCAGTTGTGCTAGGCATGACATCACCCTACCGGGTCATATAAAGACCAATGTATAACTCTTGGAAATATGTTCCAACCATCATATCTGACCGAGATTCAGATCTGATTGGTGTCAGGATACCTCAGACTCAGGATGTCTGAGAAGAAAGGTGCAACACAAATTGATGGGATGACATTGTAAGATTCTCGGGAAATGAACTATGAAAGCAAGTTCCGAAACAAGAGTTCATCATTAAACCAAGGAGAGGGTTAGGAGGTGGCTGATGGACTCAGCGACATTCCATTGAGATTTCCAAAAGATGGATTTCCACAATTATGTGTACAAGGAGATAGCTTTTGTCAGTTCAAATGATATAATGAGGTATGCTCGAGGAAACATACACGATTGAACATTGGTTGACGGTGCACCCGAAATATGGGCTAGGCAGCACAATCAATGTTCGAATGATAATTCAATAAGCCATAGACGTAGAATGAAACTATAGACCAATAACTTCAAAGCAATAGGGTTGCTAGAAGTTTAGAATTTACACATCACAAACCACTTGTGGGTACCCCGGTTGGAATCAACACGAGGACCAAGAAAGAATGGTGATGGTGAGAAGTATCATTATAGCAAGAATTCTTAAGAGGTGGAGCAATCCTCACAACATTCTTGACATCAAAGATGGTAATACTCCGCGGTAGAACTTAACATAAGTTGGATAGCAGGGAAATCAAGATACAACACAAAATATGAACAAGTTTGTGTTGGGGGAGGCAAGAATGTTGTCGATGATAACACAATTCATCGAGGGGCAAGGATGGTATTTCTCATCCTGAATTTCGACACACAACTTGGAAGAAGTCAAATTGTTGACAATGATCACGACAAATTTGTCGAGAGGTTTTCAAGAAGATGTAACTGATCGACGATGACATCAAGTCAAAGGAATGATGAAAGCGAAAGGTTATTGGAACCACGGGTAGGACACAAACTCGAAATCAAGTTTGCTGTTCAAGGAGAAGTGATATGACGAGGAAGATCGACGTAAGATTAGCTCACCGTCGAAGGTTGTGCTCCGTGATTAAGGACCAGGTAGCACAGTTAAAATCAGCACGATAATGATGTAGCCGAGTAGGCTAGGAATGACGTGATCGAGTTCAAACTCGTAAGTAATGAAGGTTACCAAGAGTTGTTGAATCGCAGTGCGGACTCGATTCAGTTGTCGGTGTCCTTGAGGGGTTCTAACAACTCAGAACCCGTTGGAAAAATGGAATCGGCAAGAATATTAGTTGATGAAGAACTCATAAGAAGTTATGTTGCTCGTGATAATCTCGAGATACCAGGGGGTAATACTCGACGACAGATCAAAGTAGAGGTTAGATTGGGTTTTGCTCTGCAGAAGTCAAGTGCTTAAACTTGCACGAGAAATGGTGTTTAAAGGAGAACGTGGTCGGAACCACGATTGCAAAAGGCCAGATCCCAGATATAAGATGAACTTATACCAAGGGAATAATTAATTTAAGAAAAGCTTTAATGATAAGATCTACATCGTGTCCATGGGCATGAACGCAAAGTTCAAGGTCGACTCCCACTTCTTCAATGCATAACCTTTCATTCACTTCTCGCGTTTGATGAAGTTGCAGTGTTGAAAATTTTTATCTGGCAAAATACCAGAAGAGTATGACTCATGAAAACTTTCGAGTTCACACATATTATGAAAGGCATAGGTTCAACCCATCGGGGCATCGTGGAAACATATACCACAAGCTTCAGGGGTAAATAACTCAAGCTCGATAGTAGAGCATGGGTGTCAAAACGAGAGGATACAATTTACTAAAGGCATTATGTATCAGGGAAAGAACTCACAAGGTGATTAAATATGAGGGCACTGTCGGATAATAATCTAACAAAGGATTTGGTGGTCCACAAGGGATCAGATGTGAGCATCGATACTCAACTAGAGGAAGAAAGAATGCAAGGGGATCAGATTATAGAAACAACTGGCTAACTCAAAGCTCAAATGCAAAGGAATTATGATTTCCAAATCAAGGGATCAGAAGCAAACGCTCTGATTAAGGATGGATAAGTTGAATAGCCTTAGGGGTACAATCGATGGCAATTTGATTGGTCGATACCAGCTCATGTTTAAAATGACGTTTGAGCCAGAAGGAAGAATTCTAGGATCTGATTGAGGACTGCGAGAATTCGCAACATATTGAATCAACGGACTCAAAATGATAATGACAAGAGATGCCAATAAGATTACGAGACTTAAGATTAATCATAATGCAAGTAAGCAAGAATTTCAAGAGCAAAAAGGCTCCTGAAGATTTTCGGAAGATCGAATGATATTTTGAACACTTTTGTGAAATACTTGAATCAACTGGGGATGAGCGGATACTCGGTAAGTGCGAGGATTATCCGTAGGGGTATTCAGGTGACAAAGAACAGCAAGGTAGTAAGCTCAAAGGATTCTCGGAACAACAGAGAGAATTTCGGGGTATCTTGTAATAACAAGATCAACTGGGAAACATTGTATGAATGGCGAGTATACGTGGTTATCCATAGGAGTTTATCGATGAAAGGGAATTGCAAAAGCGATGAACACAAGTTCTCGGGTTATCAGCGGAGAGTATCTTCAGGGTCTTCACGTGCAGCAGACGATCATCAGTAATAAGGGGCTCTCCGGGTGAAAGTGATAACGAGATCCTAATGTTAGATTTAGCAAAATTCATTTAACCCGAATAGGAGAGAGATCAGAGTCCCAGAGTAAAGGTCGAGGAGTAAAAGATCCTAGTACCACCCAATGGCGACGTGGGCCCGTAAGACACACAGCCATGTTAGTAAAAACTTTTCCAATGACTAGACTCGACTTCGGCCAAGGAGTTGGAAAGGGGGATTCCTACAGGCAGTCGGCTCTGATACCAACTTGTGACGCCCCCGATTTGACCGTACACTAATCATGCACGCAAATGTGTACGATCAAGATCAGGGACTCACGGGAAGATATCACAACACAACTCTACAACATAAATAAGTCATACAAGCATCATAATACAAGCCAGGGGCCTCGAGGGCTCGAATACAATTGCTCGATCATAGACGAGTCAGCGGAAGCAACAATATCTGAGTACAGACATAAGTTAAACAAGTTTGCCTTAAGAAGGCTAGCACAAAAGTAGCAACGATCGAAAAGGCAAGGCCTCCTGCCTGGGACCTCCTAACTACTCCTCGAAGCCGAACTCCATGTAGAATCATCCTCGGGATCTCTAGCTCCTGGACTCCAGCATCTGGTTGCGACAACCAGGTATAGAAAGGGGAAAAGAGGGAGAAAAGCAACCGTGAGTACTCATCCAAAGTACTCGCAAGCAAGGAGCTACACTACATATGCATGGGTATATGTGTAAAGGACCATATCGGTGGACTGAACTGCAGAATGCCAGAATAAGGGGGGATAGCTAGTCCTGTCGAAGACTACGCTTCTGGCCACCTCCATCTTGCAGCATGTAGAAGAGAGTAGATGGTAAGTTCACCAAGTAGCATCGCATAGCATAATCCTACCCGGCGATCCCCTCCTCGTCGCCCTGTTAGAGAGCGATCACCGGGTTGTATCTGGCACTTGGAAGGGTGTGTTTTATTAAGTATCCAGTTCTAGTTGTCATAAGGTCAAGGTACAACTCCGGGTCGTCCTTTTACCGAGGGACACGGCTATTCGAATAGATAAACTTCCCTGCAGGGGTGCACCACATAACCCAACACGCTCGATCCCATTTGGCCGGACACACTTTTCTGGGTCATGCCCGGCCTCGGAAGATCAACACGTCGCAGCCCCACCTAGGCTCAACAGAGAGGTCAGCACGCCGGTCTAAACCTATGCGCGCAGGGGTCTGGGCCCATCGCCCATTGCACACCTGCACGTTGCGTACGCGGCCGGAAGCAGACCTAGCCCCCTTAATACAAGCGCGAGCTTACGGTCCAATGCGGCGCGCGCCACTCAGTCGCTGACGTCAAAAAGAGCTTCGGCTGATACCACGACGTCGAGTGCCCATAACTGTTCCCGCGTAGTTGGTTAGTGCGTATAGACCAAATGGCCAGACTCAGATCAAATACCAAGATCTCGTTAAGCGTGTTAAGTATCCGCGAACGCCGACCAGGGCCAGGCCCACCTCTCTCCTAGGTGGTCTCAACCTGCCCTGTCGCTCCGCCATAAAGTAACAGTCGGGGGCCGTCAGGAACCCAGGCCCACCTCTACCGGGATGGAGCCACCTGTCCTTTCAGCCCCCTCATCAGAATCACTTGCGGGTACTCAACGAGCCGACCCGACTTTAGTCACCACATGTGTCATGTATATAATGTATATAGTATATACCCGTGATCACCTCCCGAAGTGATCACGACCCAGTAGTATAGCATGGTAGACGGACAAGAGTGTAGGGCCACTGATGGAACACTAGCATCCTATACTAAGCAGTAGGATAGCAGGTAAGGGTAACAACTGTAGCAACAATGACAGGCTATGCATCAGGATAGGATTAACGGAAAGCAGTAACATGCTACACTACTCTAATGCAAGCAGTATAGAGAAGAATAGGCGATATCTGGTGATCAAGGGGGGGCTTGCCTGGTTGCTCTGGCATGAAGGAGGGATCGTCAACACCGTAGTCGAACTGGGGATCCCCGGCAGTCTCGGGGTCTACCGGAAAGAAGTAACGGAGGGGGAACACAATAAATAACAGAGCAATCAAAGCATCACAAAGCGTAGCATGTCAATACGCGGTGCAAGAGGTGACCTAACGCAGTAGTAGGTGATACCCGCGAAGTGGGGAAACATCCGGGAAAGTATTCCCGGTGTTTTGCGTTTTCGGACAAATGAACCGGAGGGGGAAAGTTGCGTGTTTGCTACGCTAGAGATGTGTGGCAGACGAACGGACTGCGTATTTGGATTCGTCTCGTCGTTCTGAGCAACTTTCATGTAGAAAGTATTTTCATCCGAGCTCCGGTTTATTTTATATGATTTTCTAAAGTTTTAAATCATTTTAGAATTTATTTAATTAATTTAATTCAACATTATCCAGAATAGTGCATGCTGACGTCATGATGACGTCAGCAGTCAACAGAGGTGTTGACTGGTCAAACTGACATGTGGGTCCAGTGGGTCCCACCTGTCATTCTCTGTTTAGATTAATTAGGAATTAGCTAAACTAATTAATGTTTAATTAAACTAACTAGTTAATTAGATTAATTAACTTAATTAATTAGTTAATAATTAATTTTATTAATTCATTTATATTTTATTTATTAATTATTTATTCTTTTTTTTTAATTGACGTTCCGGGGCGTGGGCCCCCCATGTCATTGGCACAGGGGCCATAGCGTGTGCGGGCGTGGTGCCCGTGCCCGAGGCCGAACGGGGCTGGCCCCGGACGCAGCCCGCGGCGTGGGCACCGGCAGCCAGAACGCCGGCCAGTGGGGGGGCGAGCCGCAGTGGATGGGGCGAGGCCAGGGACGGCGACGGGGCGGCAGTGCCTGAGCTAGTGGCAGAGGCGAGCGACGGCGGGCGAGCCATGGCAAGCAGTGGCGAGGCGCGGGCGTGGCTGGATGCAAAGGCACGCGGAGGCGGGCGTGGTAGGCGTGGCGGCACGCGGTCAAGGCGTGAGGTGCGGGCGGAGGCCGTGGACGTCGCGACGGAGTGCGAGCGGGCGCGGGGAGGGGACGTGGTGCACGGGCGGCGTGCGCGTGTGGAACGGCGTGTGCGCGCGCGGGGGACGATGCCGCGGCCGTGAGCGCGTGCGCGAGACAGAAGGAGGAGAGGAGGAGGCTGAGGATCACAGGGGCCGTAGGGAAAGGGCAATGGAGCGCGGGGAGGAAGCCGGGGACGTCGCGACGCAGGGGAGGACGACGGCGAGGTCCGGGTGGGGGTGGCGCTCCGGCGTCAGCGATGTGGTCCAGCGGCATCAGAGGCGGGGCGGCGTGGTCGAGGCAGCGCTCCGGGCGGCGGTGGATGGCGAAGGGCGTCAGGGGCGGAGCCGGGTTCGATCCCCCCTTCCCGATCCAGATCGGGATCGAGATGTGGGGGGCAAACGAGGGAGAGTGGGGGGATCGTGGGGGGTGGTTGGGCTAGGGTTACGGGTGAGGGGGTTATGGGTTAGTAGGCAGGGGGTGGGCCGGCCTGGGGTTGACCAGGTGGCCCAGTGCCAGCTGGGCCGAGGCCCAGCGGGGGGGGGGTCTTTTCCTTTCTTTCTTTTTTTGTTTCCTTTTCTTCTTTTTATTTTTATTTTTTTGTTCTGATTTATTTTAGATACACATTGTTTTTAGCTTAGAAAAAAAATGATAACAACTCCTAAATTGATGTTTGAGAACCACCCACTGCCATAAATGTTTTACCCTGAAATAAATTAGTTTAGAATTTTATTAATCAAAAAATGTATTTACTTAATTGTTTTGCTGCAGTTCTAATCAGTTTAGAGTAATTAATTATTTTATAAAAATGTTGTTTCTCCACCAATACTATCGATGATTTAATTGTCACAATAAGAACATTTTAGTTTTGAGAATTTGAAAACTTTAATTGATTGACTTGACTTTGAATTTGAAATTTGATTCGGTTTTGAACTAACGCAAGATTTGCAACAGTAATCGAAGTGACATGGCATCATTAATTTGGGATTACTTTAGCTTAATTACCCGGGCGTCACAATTCTCCTCCTCTACAAGAAATCTCGTCCCGAGATTTAAGAGGGGGAGTAAGGGGGAAGGGATTTGGTCGCGAAATTCTAAAGAGTCTTCTCGGGCTTGGTTGCTATTCTCACAGAGGTCGATCCATTATGTTGATGTCTTCATTTCTCTGCTTCAGGTCATCATGCTGAAGTCGGCATCCTTTCTTCTGGAACTCAATCGTACTTACGAATGTATAAAGGGGGTATTCCGGGACAACGGACCTCTGCAAGGTTGACTATCTGGTAGCTAATATCGGGGAAGGTGGCGGAAAGTAACTCTCGAACTGGAACTTTAAGAAGATATCGAGAGTAAAGTAAGGAGGTATCATGGGAAGTTTCAAGCAGGTAGGCAATCGTTCGATGCCTGAAACAAAGTGTAAAAGGGGTCCAGAGCAATGGGAATAAGTTTTGTGTCTGATACCAGAATAGATGACTAGGAAGGTGGCCCATGAATTAAATACGAAGCCAAGCGTGGGGAATAACCATTAGAAACAGGGTTGTATAGGAGAGTCAGGTTTCGATCCTGTGGAACTATGGGTTATGGGCCCACCATGTGGGTTAAAAGTAGAAGGAGCGGTGACATCTTGCTCGGTCATGACAGCAAGGCATGTCAAAGGGTAGCCTGTCAATTATGTCGGCAACAACGTCGGTACCAAGGGCGAGGGGCGAAGAGAACTATTTTCCTGCTCGTTGAACGAGGCGGACCAATAGGCAAGTTCTCGTCCATCGGTCGTTACCGGAATGTCATCAACAAAAGTATCAGGGTCTTACTGACAGAATTATACACCGAGGTGTTTACATAATCAGGGAATATTAATGCTTAGATCATATAGATCACAAGAAAGGTTAAACCAAACAATGGAACGGAAAATATGTTTATCAGAGTAAACAGAACAATGGAAAGGAAAATGTGTTTAAGCACATATTTCTGGGATATATCCTTCCCAAGGACAAGTTGAGCATGATATCGATGACAGGATATAATGTAGAAAACTCTTTAGGTAGGGGAGAGAAATTTCATGACATTACCCATACAACGGTGTTTGGATAATTGAGCAGGAAACATTTAGCATTGGGCTTCAAATGTTCCTGTTGAAAATCGGAGTACCATAGACATGCTTCGAGATAGCATTGACATGGTCAACAGGTGAAGATCAGACTTTGGAAACAAAAAGGATCCATCAGGAATAACTTATAGAATAAGTCTTACAATTTCCTCATGGAAGAATGGATAACCTTGCTGAAAGGAAGAACTATAACAATAGGTCCTCCGGCCAGTTGTGCTAGGCATGACATCACCCTACCGGGTCATATAAAGACCAATGTATAACTCTTGGAAATATGTTCCAACCATCATATCTGACCGAGATTCAGATCTGATTGGTGTCAGGATACCTCAGACTCAGGATGTCTGAGAAGAAAGGAGCAACACAAATTGATGGGATGACATTGTAAGATTCTCGGGAAATGAACTATGAAAGCAAGTTCCGAAACAAGAGTTCATCATTAAACCAAGGAGAGGGTTAGGAGGTGGCTGATGGACTCAGCGACATTCCATTGAGATTTCCAAAAGATGGATTTCCATAATTATGTGTACAAGGAGATAGCTTTTGTCAGTTCAAATGATATAATGAGGTATGCTCGAGGAAACATACACGATTGAACATTGGTTGACGGTGCACCCGAAATATGGGCTAGGCAGCACAATCAATGTTCGAATGATAATTCAATAAGCCATAGACGTTGAATGAAACTATAGACCAATAACTTTAAAGCAATAGGGTTGCTAGAAGTTTAGAATTTACACATCACAAACCACTTGTGGGTACCCCGGTTGGAATCAACACGAGGACCAAGAAAGAATGGTGATGGTGAGAAGTATCATTATAGCAAGAATTCTTAAGAGGTGGAGCAATCCTCACAACATTCTTGACATCAAAGATGGTAATACTCCGCGGTAGAACTTAACATAAGTTGGATAGCAGGGAAATCAAGATACAACACAAAATATGAACAAGTTTGTGTTGGGGAGAGGCAAGAATGTTGTCGATGATAACACAATTCATCGAGGGGCAAGGATGGTATTTCTCATCCTGAATTTCGACACACAACTTGGAAGAAGTCAAATTGTTGACAATGATCACGACAAATTTGTCGAGAGGTTTTCAAGAAGATGTAACTGATCGACGATGACATCAAGTCAAAGGAATGATGAAAGCGAAAGGTTAGTGGAACCAGGGTAGGACAGAAACTCAAAATCAAGTTTGCTGTTCAAGGAGAAGTGATATGACAAGGAAGATCGACATAAGATTAGCTCACCGTCGAAGGTTGTGCTCCGTGATTAAGGACCAGGTAGCACAGTTAAAATCAGCACGATAATGATGTAGCCGAGTAGGCTAGGAATGACGTGATCGAGTTCAAACTCGTAAGTAATGAAGGTTACCAAGAGTTGCTGAATCGCAGTGCGGACTCGATTCAGTTGTCGGTGTCCTTGAGGGGTTCTAACAACTCAGAACCCGTTGGAAAAATGGAATCGGCAAGAATATTAGTTGATGAAGAACTCATAAGAAGTTATGTTGCTCGTGATAATCTCGACATACCAGGGGGTAATACTCGAAGACAGATCAAAGTAGAGGTTAGATTGGGTTTTGCTCTGCAAAAGTCAAGTGCTTAAACTTGCACGAGAAATGGTGTTTAAAGGAGAACGTGGTCGGAACCACGATTGCAAAAGGCCAGATCCCAGATATAAGATGAACTTATACCAAGGGAATAATTAATTTAAGAAAAGCTTTAATGATAAGATCTACATCGTGTCCATGGGCATGAACGCAAAGTTCAAGGTCGACTCCCACTTCTTCAATGCATAACCTTTCATTCACTTCTCGCGTTTGATGAAGTTGCAGTGTTGAAAATTTTTATCTGGCAAAATACCAGAAGAGTATGACTCATGAAAACTTTCGAGTTCACACATATTATGAAAGGCATTGGTTCTACCCATTGGGGCATCGTGGAAACATATACCACAAGCTTCAGGGTTAAATAACTCAAGCTCGATAGTAGAGCATGGGTGTCAAAACGAGAGGATACAATTTACTAAAGGCATTATGTATCAGGGAAAGAACTCACAAGGTGATTAAATATGAGGGCACTATCGGATAATAATCTAACAAAGGATTTGGTGGTCCACAAGGGATCAGATGTGAGCATCGATACTCAACTAGAGGAAGAAATAATGCAAGGGGATCAGATTATAGAAACAACTGGCTAACTCAAAGCTCAAATGCAAAGGAATTATGATTTCCAAATCAAGGGATCAGAAGCAAACGCTCTGATTAAGGATGGATAAGTTGAATAGCCTTAGGGGTACAATCGATGGCAATTTGATTGGTTGATACCAGCTCATGTTTAAAATGACGTTTGAGCCAGAAGGAAGAATTCTAGGATCTGATTGAGGACTGCGAGAATTCGCAACATATTGAATCAACGGACTCAAAATGATAATGACAAGAGATGCCAATAAGATTACGAGACTTAAGATTAATCATAATGCAAGTAAGCAAGAATTTCAAGAGCAAAAAGGCTCCTGAAGATTTTTGGAAGATCGAATGATATTTTGAACACTTTTGTGAAATACTTGAATCAACTGAGGATGAGCGGATACTCGGTAAGTGCGAGGATTATCCGTAGGGGTATTCAGGTGACAAAGAACAGCAAGGTAGTAAGCTCAAAGGATTCTCGAAACAACAGAGAGAATTTCGGGGTATCATGTAATAACAAGATCAACTGGGAAACATTGTATGAATGGCGAGTATACGTGGTTATCCATAGGAGTTTATTGATGAAAGGGAATTGCAAAAGCGATGAACACAAGTTCTCGGGTTATCAGCGGAGAGTATCTTCAGGGTCTTCACGTGCAGCAGACGATCATCAGAAATAAGGGGCTCTCCGGGTGAAAGTGATAACCAGATCCTAATGTTAGATTTAGCAAAATTCATTTAACCCGAATAGGAGAGAGATCAGAGTCCCAGAGTAAAGGTCGAGGAGTAAAAGATCCTAGTACCACCCAATGGCAACGTGGGCCTGTAAGACACACAACCATGTTAGTAAAAACTTTTCCAATGACTAGACTCGACTTCGGCCAAGGAGTTGGAAAGGGGATTCCTACAGGTAGTCGGCTCTGATACCAACTTGTGACGCCCCCGATTTGACCGTACACTAATCATGCACGCAAATGTGTACGATCAAGATCAGGGACTCACGGGAAGATATCACAACACAACTCTACAACATAAATAAGTCATACAAGCATCATAATACAAGCCAAGGGCCTCGAGGGCTCGAATACAATTGCTCGATCATAGACGAGTCAGCGGAAGCAACAATATCTGAGTACAGACATAAGTTAAACAAGTTTGCCTTAAGAAGGCTAGCACAAAAGTAGCAACGATCGAAAAGGCAAGGCCTCCTGCCTGGGACCTCCTAACTACTCCTCGAAGCCGAACTCCATGTATAATCATCCTCGGGATCTCTAGCTCCTGGACTCCAGCATCTGGTTGCGACAACCAGGTATAGAAAGGGGAAAAGAGGGAGAAAAGCAACCGTGAGTACTCATCCAAAGTACTCGCAAGCAAGGAGCTACACTACATATGCATGGGTATATGTGTAAAGGACCATATCGGTGGACTGAACTGCAGAATGCCAGAATAAGGGGGGATAGCTAGTCCTGTCGAAGACTACGCTTCTAGCCACCTCCATCTTGCAGCATGTAGAAGAGAGTAGATGGTAAGTTCACCAAGTAGCATCGCATAGCATAATCCTACCCGGCGATCCGCTCCTCGTCGCCCTGTTAGAGAGCGATCACCGGGTTGTATCTGGCACTTGGAAGGATGTGTTTTATTAATTATCCAGTTCTAGTTGTTATAAGGTCAAGGTACAACTCCGGGTCGTCCTTTTACCGAGGGACACGGCTATTCGAATAGATAAACTTCCCTGCAGGGGTGCACCACATAACCCAACACGCTCGATCCCATTTGGCCGGACACACTTTTCTGGGTCATGACCGGCCTCGGAAGATCAACACGTCGCAGCCCCACCTAGGCTCAACAGAGAGGCCAGCACGCCGGTCTAAAACTTATGCGCGCAGGGTCTGGGCCCATCGCCCATTACACACCTGCACGTTGCGTACGCGGCCGGAAGCAGACCTAGCCCCCTTAATACAAGCGTGAGCTTACGGTCCAATGCGGCGCGCGCCACTCAGTCGCTGACGTCAAAAAGAGCTTCGGCTGATACCACGACGTCGAGTGCCCATAACTATTCCCGCGTAGTTGGTTAGTGCGTATAGACCAAATGGCCAGACTCAGATCAAATACCAAGATCTCGTTAAGCGTGTTAAGTATCCGCGAACGCCGACCAGGGCCAGGCCCACCTCTCTCCTAGGTGGTCTCAACCTGCCCTGTCGCTCCGCCATAAAGTAACAGTCAGGGGCCGTCAGGAACCCAGGCCCACCTCTACCGGGATGGAGCCACCTATCCTTTCAGCCCCCTCATCAGAATCACTTGCGGGTACTCAACAAGCCGACCCGACTTTAGTCACCACATGTGTCATGTATATAATGTATATAGTATATATCCGTGATCACCTCCTGAAGTGATCACGGCCCAGTAGTATAGCATGGCAGACGGACAAGAGTGTAGGGCCACTGATGGAACACTAGCATCCTATACTAAGAAGTAGGATAGCAGGTAAGGGTAACAACTGTAGCAAAAATTAGACAGAAGGAGGAGAGGAGGAGGCTGAGGCTCACAGGGGCCGTAGGGAAAGGGCAATGGAGCGCGGGGAGGAAGCCGGGGACGTCGCGACGCAGGGGAGGACGACGGCGAGGTCCGGGTGGGGGTGGCGCTCCGGCGTCGGCGATGTGGTCCAGCGGCGTCAGAGGCGGGGCGGCGTGGTCGAGGCAGCGCTCTGGGCGGCGGTGGACGGCGAAGGGCGTCAGGGGCGGAGCCGGGTTCGATCCCCCCTTCCCGATCCAGATCGGGATCGAGATGTGGGAGGCAGATGAGGGAGAGTGGGCGGATCATGGGGGGGGGGTGGTTGGGCTAGGGTTACGGGTGAGGGGGTTATGGGTTAGTAGGCAGGGGGTGGGCCGACCTGGGGTTGACCAGGTGGCCTAATGCCCAGCTGAGCCGAGGCCTAGCGGGGGGGGCTTCTTTTCCTTTCTTTTTTTTGTTTCCTTTTCTTATTTTATTTTTATTTTTCTGTTCTGATTTATTTTAGATACACATTGTTTTTAGCTTAGAATAAAAAATGATGACAACTCCTAAATTGATGTTTGAGAACCACCCACTGCCATAAATGTTTTACCCCAAAATAAATTAGTTTAGAATTTTATTAATCGAAAAATGTATTTACTTAATTGTTTTGCTGCACTTCTAATCACTTTAGAGTAATTAATTATTTTATAAAAATGTTGTTTCTCCACCAATAGTATCGATGATTTAATTGTCACAATAAGAACATTTTAGTTTTGAGAATTTGAAAACTTTAATTGATTGACTTGACTTTGAATTTGAAATTTGATTCGGTTTTGAACTAACACAATATTTGCAACAGTAATCGAAGTGACGTGGCATCATTAATTTGGGATTACCGTAGCTTAATTGCCCGGGCGTCACAAGCACTATCTAATTTTTGCAACTAAAATTCAGTAATTAAGCATAGATTTCATTCATAGATTAAGCAATCGTTCTTAATTTATACAAACAGTTCAACTCGACAGCTGAACCGACCAAACTTTTCCCCAATTGTTGCCCACCACGTACTGAAATAGCTAGTTCAACTATATATACCAGCTAATTTTAAGTACGTTGTACCGTTCGACCACACATCTATAATCAGATGAAATGAACAAAATAGCCCCTTAATATAACTACTACCACGGAGGGGCTTTGTGCTACTTCCGGCAGCCTCCCCTCTGTCGAGCGCGCTTAGTAAGAGGCAGAGGAGGAGGAGGATCCTACCGACGAGTTGGAGAAATGCAATACGGTGCCTGCCGCTGCTGCACGTTCAGCTACGCTTGCCAGCTCGAACGCCTACTGCCGCTCCAAACGATACCTCTCAAAGCGGCCGGACTGCTTGTAGATCTCTTGATTCCTCACCTCTGCGTCGGCGTGTGCTGCGGCCACGGCTGCGGTAAGGCTCATTGCGTGCTCGACGAGGCGCTCCTCCTCCTCCTGCAGGAACTCGATGTAGCACGCAAGGTCGCTGACACACGTGCGGGCCTCCACCTCCGCCTCCCTCCTTCGGGCGGCGGTGGTGGAGCAGGTAATGATCCCGGCGGTCAACAGTGGGCTGGCGGCCACAGCGGCCGACGATGAGGTGGCGGCCACGACCACCACCTCCCGCCTTCGGGCCGCGGTGGCGGAGCGGGTGATGGCCACGGTGGCCCGCAGTGGGGTGGCTGCCATAACGGCCACCTCCCGCCGTCGGGCTGCGGCGGTGGAGCGGGAGATGGCCCTGGCTTTCGACGGTGGTGTGGCGGCAACGGCGGCCGGCAACAGCTGCCGACGGGCAGCGGCGGCGAGCGTGTGGTGGGTGTTCTACGCACTCCCAACAGGGACGCCACACACACTACACTATGCCGGGGACTGCGCCGCTGCCGCGGTGTGGCTTCCCAGCTGGAGCTGTCCTCTGATGATGGCGGAGTGGCTGAGTGACGACGACGGACCAGTGCCATTGGCGATTGTGGGAGAAGCACATGAGGTATGCTACAGGGAGGGAGGGGAAAATGCGACGCAGGACTCACCGGCCGTGAGGGTTTTTATAGCAGGCCGGTAAGCATTGGGATTTTGGGGGATTTCACCGAGTCAGGCGGGAAGCTTGCACGGGAACCTGTGAGGTTGCGCGGGAACGAGCTCACCGACAATTCATTGGCGCCACTTTGAGCCACCGTTTGACCAAAAGAATTTCCCCGCGCGCTGCGCAAGCTTGCGCTGTAAGCTGTCTGCGGCAGCGGGGTGACAAGACGTGCGAGAGGAGGTTGAAAGGACATGTACACATACGGTTAATACAAAAAAATGTTTGCAATTTAATTACCTACTATACCCCCATCCTGGTTTATAAGTAGGATTTAACTAATAAAATACGAATGCATGTCGCCAAAGATTATATCGTTGGAGTCGTATTAGAACATAGTTTCCAGCTATACAATTTTTGTAACATGCATTAACACTTTTGTTTAAATTTAAGGTTATATACCAGCAAGCATTTGTCCGCAACACACACGACTCATTCCATCACAAACAGCTCGGATGGATCAACTGTATGCCACGTATCACAGACGCAACTCTAATTTTATTCGTGCTTGATGTCTCCGACATCGCTCGCACAGTTCGTCTTATTTGCCACGTATCATTGTGCTGGCCCCTGCTCGCGTCCCTCGGCAAGCTCTGCTAGCCGTTGGGCGCTGCAGCGCGCTGTGCTCGCCGTTAGGCGCCGCAGCGCGCTCTGCTCGCGTCCGTCGGCGCACTCGGCTTGTGGACAACTTTTCCTTGCGCGTTCAACTGCTATATGCATATATATATACGCCGTTGAGGCGACCGCGGAGCGCTCTACTCGCGTCCCTCCGCGCGTGCTCTATTAGCGGTTGGGCGTGCGCACGATCACCTCGGGGGCCCCATATGCATGCGGTTGCGCCGCACGCGTTGCCACGCGATGCAGTTACGTGCGGCACGATGGAGTTACGCGCTGCAAATTAGAACTGCCATCAGGGCCTGCCGATATTCCTGGCCGTACGGCTTCCCCTTTATTTACCGCGGCCATTATAACCTTAGTCTCTTCAACCTTTCGATCGCGCCCCACAACACAACAAGCAGACCCACGACGACACATAGAGAGGGGATGTCCAGCGGCGCTCCAATGGAGTTCGGCGAGCATAGAGTGGAGACCCACGTGAGGGAGACGAATCTCTCGGTAGTGTACACCATCGACCCGGCCGTGGTGGACGACTACATCAACATCGTTGAGTAGTTGCTTGCTCAAGACAAGTACAAGGTGGTCGGCATTGACCTGAAGTACACCACTGGTCGTCCCGGCATAGATGAGAAGGTTGCCGTGACCCAGTTGTGCATGTGCCATCATGTCCTCATCTACCACTACTGCATGGCCACAGAGCCTTGCGATTGTTTCAACAGGTTTGTCAACAGCACCGACTACACGTTCGCCACGGTGGAAACCACCGATGATGTAAACGAGCTCAGTGTTACGGGCTTGGCCTGCAAGAACCTTGTCGAAATCCTTGACCACTACAGGGTCTGGGGCAACACGAAGAAGGACTCCCTGGTCGAACTCGCCTCGGTCATCATCGATCCCTACTACGAAAAGATGAAGCAGGATGCCCAGAGAACAAGTCCCCTATCCTCGCACAGGGCCTGGATGCGGAATCTGGATGAACCTCACCTCAGGTTCGCGGCCAAGAGCATGTACACATGCTACGAGATGCACATGTAGATCGTTGACATGAGGAAGTGCCTCGTTACCCAAATCGATGAGCCCGGATCGAGCCACAAGTAGACCAAGTGTCACAAGAAGTAGATGATGATCAGATGATCGTTTATGCTAGTTAATCATGCATGTAATATATAGTTTACTTTATTAGTGTGTGGAAATGTCATGTGTGTAGTAGCCACCTATGTAATTATGCATGTAATAGTTTACTTTGGTGTGTGCAAATGCCATGGTTGTAGTAGCCACCTATGTAAGTGGATGTTTAATTTGGTTATGCAAGCATGTCCTTATAAGTGTGTATATATATGTTGTTGTTCTGTATGCAATCCCATCGCACAACACACACGTCTTATTAGCAGCAACCGTCTGTGTTATTATCGGTCTTCACACACATTTCTGATTACAGACATGTTTGCCGCATATCACACACATCTTGTTAAGTTGAACCGTTTCTGTTCTAATGTCTCAACGCAAACAGTTCATCCAAGTGAATCGCATGCCGTATATCGCACACACCTTCATCTAGCTGACCGTTTCTTTTGTGTTTCCTAATCACAAATAGTTCATCCGAGTGAACCGTATGATGTATATCGCACACACCTCCATCTGGCTGCCCGTTTCTTTTGTTCCTCCTCATCGCAAACAGTTAATTGAACTGAACCGTATGCCCTGCATCGCACACGCAACTAAAATCTGAACCGTGTATCATGGCTCCGCCATCGCAAACGTTTTGCACCTTTTAACGGGTTTTTTACACCACCGTTTGCGATTATGGCATCACACACAGTTTCGTCGAAGGGTCTCTGATCGTAGTGTCGCGTTAGCAGCATCCTGCAGTAGTGTAAGCAGGCTACTCAGTTGTTATTCTGTAAGAACTCAGCTGTTACTGATGGCACTAAAGTTGACTGGGACGACATCTACAAGTTCCTACACTTTATTGATCGTCTTGAGGTCCTTGTGGGGCATTTCAATGGTGGAAGGCCACGTGGTATATGTGTACCACTGCTGCACTCATTGAACAGGTCCAACTGTGTCGAGAAACTTATGGTATGAGCTATTTTCTGTTATATATGTTGTTTAGAAACTCTTGCTTATACACAGTTTTACAGCTGTGATCTTCTTGAAATAGAAACTGCCCAGTTCTATTATTCCTATACAGATGCTTGACCATGGTGGGGTTAGACTTGCGCTTGGTCACAACATGATGTTTATGTCGACCTACTCCATTCCCCTTGGAGGTGAAAAGATACTTATTCATGGGTGGTCTCAAATAATGAAGGCCCGTCCATCTTGGAGAATAGGACAGAAGATTATGTTCCTGCTTTTCCATGGCTCTAAAGCGAATATACTGTTTATTGACCACATTGCGAGATGAAGCCGCTTTCAGAAGGTTGTGGATGCACGGGGTGGCGCCTGGGCCTTGTCCTGGAGCTTGGCGGCCTCACCCTTGGTTAACTGTAGGCAAAGTAGCACTGTTCGAGGCGTGTTTTGTATGGTTGAACCTGTATAAGTACTCATACTGCTTTCAGCTATGGTTGTTAAGTGCCCCTACTGGTTTCAGTTAAGGTTGTTAAGTACTCCTACTACTTTTACAGTCTGTCGTGTTTTTTCAGTCCTGTCTTCCTCCAGCCGCCTGCTTCCGCCTCCCACGGCTGGCTGCGTCAGCGCATGCATCGCCGCCCCACCATCTCCTAAATCGTTAACACCGACGTCCGAGGCCTCGCCGTCGTCCTCCGCGCGTTTTGGTGCACTCGGCGCGACGCCGCCCTCTCTCGTTGTCAACATGGTCAACAAACAACAGGAATTGGCAGAGGACTATACGTGGAGAGGATGATAGTAGGGGCCCACCATGTCCATGGCTGAACGCAAGGAAGTTCGTCATTTTTTGTTATATATACTCCATTGTCAGCGTATGGAAAAAGAAAATGCTTCCTCCTAGTGGTTTCCTGACATATGGGACCCACGACATTGTCAGCGTATATAGTCAATAGACAAGAGAACAACACAAGATCGGCTGACACCTGGGACGTAGTTGCTCGAGCAGTATTTTTTTTGTTATTGTTGAGACGGAGCAGGGTTTCAACTGGGCTGTGGCCCGTCTAGCCCAGGCTTATATTTTATGTTCACCATATGACCAACCCAGCTATTTTTTCTTTGTGAAAATGAGCCCAGTTTATTTTTTCTGAAGAATACCCAATCCAGGCCTTATTATTTTTCTACGCCCTGATGGGCTGCAACTCTTTCAAGACGCCTGCAAATCTTGAAAGTAATATGAAATGGGTTGTAAATATAAAAACAGATGACAAATTGGCAATAACTTTATAATTTTTGAATTTTTTCACATTTTCAGATTCCTATTTCACTGGGCTTTAACCTAATTTAAATATATCTTCAAAGTACTTTAAATTTGGCTCGACATTTCGGTATTAAAAATAGTTTGGAACCCACAGAAATATGCGAAATTTCGTTTAAATTTTTAACCCTGGCCCTGGCCAACAAAAAAAGGATTGCAATAAATTGCATAAGAAGTTGCAATGAGCTATATATAAATTATTAAAAAAATAGGGAATGGTCTGACTTGTGGGCCTATTAAGTTGACGCGCACACAAGATTTTTGTACTTATTATATACGTCAACAAACGATTCTAGCAGACATAACCGTTGGATGTCAATCCAACGGCCGTCGTGTTTCTTCAGTCTCTGATCTTCTTGCTCCAACCGCCAAATCCAGCGCCGGCGAGACCGCCTGCTCCTGCCTTGTGTGGCCGGCTATGCTGCCGCGCAGGCCTCACCGCCCCTACTACTCCCACCGCTGGCCAGGCCTTCCCTCTAGTCACCCACATCCCTCCACTGCTGTGGCTTTGCCGCCTCCGGGTCATCCCTTCCTGGGTCTCGCCGTTGTCCATCGCGCTGGTGTTCTCGGCACGGCATGGTCAACGTTGTCAACAAACGACAACATCGGAGGAGGGATGTACATGGAGAGGCTGACAATTGGGATCCACATGGTCCAGGGCCGCACGCAAGCAAGTACCTCCATATTACGCCAAAAAGAATGAATACTCCCACTGACAGCTCGGACCCACCAGCTATATCTTCGCATGCAAGGACGTGCCTCCTTATTACGCACAAAAAAATGAATACCCCCTGCTAGCTGGGACCCACCATAGTGGGAGGCTGATGTGGCACCCCGGCTCAGAGAAACCGGAACGCCCTGTATTCCAGCACAGAGATCGAGGAGAAGTCTTCTGGAATACGACACTGCTTAGCATAGAACAAATCAGCTCTTTATTACAAGCTATGTGGGTACAAGGGGAATTACATCGGCACGACGACACTACGCCTGCCACGGTTGCTCCATGCAAGCAGCAGAACAACAAGATTAGCGGAATAACTCTAGTAGCAGAACAACGACGACGGTGGTGAACTCCACTCCGCAGGGACTCTGGCTGGAACGCTTACCCTAGCTCGCAAACAAGGGATCCATGGCAAACAAGCAATCGAGTCTGGCATGATCTGCAAACTGGCATGACACACCAGGTCAGTACATTGAATGTACTTGCAAGCTCACAGCAACCAAAGCAATCAAAGCATACAACAGCATGGCAATTACAGGTTAAAAAGGATTATCATGATACTATTAGAACAACATGGCATGAACAACATGATACAGCTAGAACAATACGAGCATGGCATGACCATATAAACATGACGACACTATCATGCAACATGATGACACTATATGCACCACTTATTCTGCTCGGGTTACCTCATAACCATCACATGCATTACTTACCAACCTCGGACATCGCACGATCATCTCAGGATCAAATCAAGCTTGGTATAAACAATACCGTAGTAAACATTAAATGACCACAAGGAGCTTGATCTTTACCCACAATTGTCGCACAACATCACGAATATACAACAACTCGGTATCATCGATACCATGGTGATCATTCACGGATCACAAACGGAACCACTCTTGGCTCCACGGGTTACTTCGTAACCAAACGGTGATCATTGACAGATCACATAACCAACTTATCTTGGGTTGTTATTAATCAAGCTATTATTAATACTGTTGACCCATAGTGTGACCGACATGAACTGGGCCCTTATCCGCGGGCACGGCTATCGATAGATTTAGTACACACTCTGTAGAGGTTAGCACACTGTACCCACACCACGGAACCCATGGCCTCGCGCTCCCATTCGGGTGGACCAATGGCGTTCCGACAAAACCGTCCTACTGCCATGACACTCTCCCGGCCACTCCGACCAACACCCCCTTAGGGTTCAGTCTTGGGTGGCCCCGTGCCTACCAAAGGCACCAAAAGCCACCGTCGTGGCAAAAACATAAACGGTCCCAAACGGGGACAAGCCGGCTACAACAACTACGGGCACACAAGGCTTATGTCCGCCTACCTGATCAGGGTAGCGTGCGCCCATAACCTGCCCTCGTGGGAGGCACCGGCGGGAGGCATGACAATAGACCCAGTTAGGACCTTCCCATAAAGGCAAGCGTGGTTGCACTGGTCAGCTCAATATGGTGGCACCATGACTTAGCCAACAGTTGTTCCAGTTCAATTTAATCCGGTTAAACTTGAATGCAAATATGCTGAGCCATGATAAAATAACGTGATGCACTTACAATGCATGAGCATGATATCAACATAAGCATGAGGGTACAACATAACTATCAACCATGTCAACAATGAATCATATCCAACTGAGCATGGCATAATGACGAGCATGAATATTACAAGTACAACACTACTCAAAGCATAACATGACTATTAGCATGAACAATAAATACCATGGAAGAACGTATCAATAACATAACCGAGTAAACACTTAACCAACTAACAACAAGGAACAATGCATACCACCGGTACTCGGTAACCGACGACAGTCATGCACCGAAGAACATGACCAACCCAACATGTACTACTACCAAGCATGGCCAATATGAAAGTAACACTAACAGTTATAACATGATAACAGAGTGCAAGAAAACATTGCATGCCGGTAATCATCCATAAGCATAACCGAAATAACGACAGCAGTAGCAAAACAAACAGACAACTATTAAAGATTCATGTTGAAAACCAATGCTACTGCATGGCTATCATGCAAATGGTGGTTTTGGCTTGCCTGGGGTGGAAGAAATCACCGGGAAGACGTGCGAGAAGCTCGCAGAAAGTATCGCCGAAAAACGTTCTCTCTCGGAGGGGGCTGATTAAGCGCAAGGGAAAAATGGTCATTTTCAGAATGTTATCACATGATGGAAATGATACCAACAAAACGGGCTCGACGAGACGAAGAAGTGGGCTTTGGAATCACCTCATTTGGAGTTGGGAGCAAAAACTTATGAAATGTTTTCTGCCAGGGACCCATCTGTAATGAAAATATTTTCAAACAGGGCCTGAACAGAAAAACAGAAAGCGTATTAGAAAGAAATATTTTTTCTAGAAGTGAAAATGCATTTTCAGCTATAGGAACACGAAAATACGCTTTCAGGGAACTAAAGACGTAATCCGGAGGATTACGCCTCCACTTATCCACGTCAGCGTACCTAGTCAACGCCTTTGTGAGACTGTCGAGTGGCGTCCGCGGGTTAGGTGGGGCCCGCCTGGCCAGGTGGAGGAGAGGGTTCGTCGCCTCCTTCTTCTCCCCGCGCTCGCCCGCGGGGCAGAGTGAAGTCGCCGGCGCAGGCGCTCGCCCGGCCGACTCCGGCCATCCCCCGAGCCGTGCAGCACACCAACGCGCTCGGGGAGACGAGCCGCACCCTCCCGGAGCGTTCACACACTGCAGGGAGGACGGCGTCAAGCAGGACCGCGGCTGCAGCAGACGGCGGCTCCGGGCGGTGATGGGGCTTGCAGCCAAAGGCCTTTGGAGGAGGACGAGGAGCGTTGGGGTGGCTCTAGGGAAAGGTGGAGGTCTACTGGAGGTGGAAAGGTGGAGGGTTGAGCTCGGGACTGCCAGAATCGCAGCGACCAGAGGTGGAGGCCATGGTGTCCGTGGACGAGGAACAAAGTCTCCGACGAGCGGGCAGGGGTCTGGGGAGGAGCAGAGGAGTGCGATAGAGCGGTTGGTGAGCCCGGGGAAGCTTGGGGCTGGCTATTTATAGCCGGGGAGAGAGGCACGGGCTCGGGTGCCGCCGGGTAGGTCCGGCCGAGGCCCTGGCGATGGCAGCGATCACGGGGGGGGGGGGGTTTCGCGAGAAGGCGACGAGGGAGGCAACGGACGAGCCGCAGAGGTCACGGAGACGAGCAGAGCTCGGGGACAAGAGGAGGAAGACGCGCGGCGCGAACAGAGCCGATCGACTACAGCGCTCCCGTGGGCGCGCGGTGACGAGCGCCGACGAGGAAGCGGACAGAGAGGGACAGGGGTCCGGGAAGAAGAGGACAGTGAGGGTGAGCTGGGAGACATGCCCGTGCTCGCTGAGACGCTGAGCAGAGGAGGGGCCCGAGCTAGAAGACATCCTGGGTGCAGCCAACTGCAGCAGAGCGCGCGCACTGTTATGCCATTAACGCGGTCACCGCGTGCACTGGCATGTAGCGGGGGCAATGGGCTGGAACGTGTTGTCTAGTGGTAAGTTCTTCCAGGGGAGGTTTCAACTGCGGTGGTAGATCGATGAAAGGCTCTGTGGTCAAATGGTAATCAACGTCTGAAGTTTACTGCAGTAAACTTGAACGTGCACTGGTGATCAGCAGGAACTTGATTGGAGCCAAAGAGTTTGTCTGTGGTGATTAGCTTAGGAAGGACTAAAATCCTAGAGAGTTTGAGGAGATTTGGATCAAGATTTAATATGGTTGCTAAGCAACTGCCAAATCTGGTCAGAAACTAAAGCAAGATGATACACTCTCATGAAGCATCAACCTAAGCTCAAATTTGGCATAGGATTATGATTTGGACAGATAAACGTGCTGTAAAAATTTCATACCAATTGGATTCACCAAAATGGTGGAGAGAGGTTTCATGGTCATGAGAATGCTTTGGTAAATTTTGAGGCAAAATGAAGCAATATAAAATGTACTTGCTTCACAATCTGAAAATATTGACAAAAGAAAAAATTTGATCCTGCGTTCACATAGATGATTGGATGGGGCTGAAATTTGGAGGAGGGTCATGATATGAGCACATTAAGTAGTGTGCAAAATTTCAACTCATATGGATAACTCTAGCTAGTACTCCCTTTACAATGCCTTCTGTTTGGCAGAAACTTTGAAAAATCATTGAGGAAGATTGGCTAGGCAAATAAAGTGCAATTTTTGCATGAGGCAATTATTTGGACATAAAAGAATGCCCAAAAAGTTTGGGAGCAAACAAGATTGTATAGGTGGCACTTCCTTCACAGAAAGCCACACTGGACAGAAATGAAGAATAATTTTTGGGGAATTATTATTGGGCAAGGACAGGAAGGTTTAGGCATATTTGAGCAACATATGATCCAAAGAAATTATGAGAATTATTTGGGAATTTTGGGAGTGACATAAAATAGGTTGCTTCACAACCTAGGGCAGACAGGGTTATTCCTTTAATAGAAAAAGGAATATTCCTGAGAAAAGGATTTTAGGGTTTGGACTATAATGGAAATGGAATGATCTTGGGAAAGTTTTGAGAATGATAAGTCACTTGGGACAAGAAATGAGGATGATTTCCCAGGTGGCAAGGCCACAGAACCACTCCAAAAAGAAAAACAGAGCAAAATTCAAATAAATCAAAAGAAAAAGAAAAGGGCCAAAAGCCAGGCTGTTACAGCTGACTTGTGGGCCTACTAAGTTGACGCGGACGAAGGACTTTGCCAACTTAGTCAACAAATGATTCTATCACCAGTGGCTGTTTGATTGTTAACATCCAATGGTCATCCTGCTTATTCAACCTCTGATTTTCTTGCTCCAGCCATCCAAACCACCGCGTGCTCTTGCCTCACATGGCCGGCTGTGCTGCCGCGGAGGCCTCACCGCCCCCTAATAGTCCCATCGCTGGCCAGGCCCTGCGGTGATGGCAGCCTCACATCAAAGCCGAACTAGTGAACTCTCGTATTCCCCTCCGCATGGGCATCCACTGTCGCGTATTCCCCGGCTCCACGTCGTCCCCTTCCTAGGCCTCGCCATCGTCCACCGCCTTGGTGCTCTCGGCGTGGTGTGGTCAATGTGGTCAACGAACGACTTCCATCGGAAGAGTACTGTATGTGGAGAGGCTGACAGCTGGGTCCATGACCGCAGCAAGGAAGTGCCTCCTTATTACGCGGAAAATAATGATTCCCCCACCTGACAGCAGGGACCGACCGGACAGGCCACCGTATTTCATGAAAAATATGTTTCCCCCCTGACTGGTGGGACCCACCAGCTACATCTTCGCACGCAAGGAAGTGTGTCCATATTATGGGGAAAAAATGATTCGCCCCCTGACTGCTGGGACCCACCCGCTACATCTTCGCACGCAAGGAAGTGCCTGACAGTCGGGACCCACCTGGTCGAAGTGTACGTAGCGTTGTCATTCTGGCCGCGAACGTGTACGTACATACTGGCCGATTGGTCTGTCTGCACGCTGCAGCGATGAACCGTGGCCGTGTAAGGAAGGGCACGTGTAGTAGTAGAGGCGGGCACGTGTCGTAGTAGAGGCGCACATGTAGCATGTCACGCAGTCCCGTTAATATCATGTACACGTACGTACAGCGGCCAGGGTGCAAGAAAGTAAATATGGCCACGTACGTACATACTGGCGGGGTCTCGAATGCCTATTCGCACATACCTACGACTAGGGCTCATGTACATGGCTGGGTTGGAACAAAGAAACTGCGTAGTCGTCGTGTTCATCGGGAGCCAACCGGCTTGGACGAAACAGCCGGTCGAAACGAGGCTTGTCGTACCGCAGAACGGAGGAAACGGCCTTGTGTTCGACTGGCCACGATCGAACAGGATCCTGTTCATTGGGAGGGGTCTGGCGTACTGCAAAACGGAGGAAATTGACTTCTTGGACCTCCTACGGTCGAAACGAGGTCATGTTTATCGGGAGGGGTGTGGCGTACCGCAAAACGGAGGAAATGGACTTGTGTTGGAGTGCTACATTCAAAACGGGGGTCCTGTTCATCGGGAGGGGTGTGGCATACCGCAAAACGGGACTCCATGGGATACTATTCATCTCCACCGTCGACTGCCTCCATGGGCTACTGTTCATCCACCGTCGACCTCCTCCAGCCTCCACCTGCGACTGTTCATCCATGGGCTCCTGTTCATCCAGCCTCCACCACTATTCCACCGACTACTGTTCAACCAGCCCTCTCCATGGGGTCCTGTTCAACCACCCCTCCACGGGCTACTGTTCATCCATCCCTCCACCAGCTACTGTTCAACTTGCCCTCCACGGGGTCCTGTTCATCCAGCCCTCCACGGGGTCCTGTTCATCTAGCCCTCCACGGGGTCCTGTTCATTCACCCCCAACCAGCTCGATCGATCGGGGTCCTGTTCATCCAGCGGCAACACCACGGGTTCCTATTCATCCAACCCCCCAACAACGCTCATTGTTCATCAAGAGGCAGCAGGTTCGATTGGCTTCTGTTAGCAGCAGTAGCGAAGGAATTGCTCGATCGGGTTCAGTTAACAGCCATCGATCGATCGCTCGGGTTCAGGAACGCGTAGCCTGCAATGCAATCGCTCGGTTTCAGTAGGCGAATGCCTCGCTTGGGTTCAGTTAGAGCCCAACGCCTCGCACCCACGCGCATACGTGTACGAGAGAAACGCACATCGCTCGGCACCCGACCACCCACCGTAACCGGGAACTCCCCGATATTTTCCTCACCCTCGCTTCTACCATGGTTTTTTCCGTCATGGACGGCCCAAAGAATGTCATGCTGCTGCGTCTCCGGCCCGCCCAGGATGAAAAGCCCATTTTTTGTCATAGAAGTAGGAGCCCGCCACATCTATGATGATATCGGGTTTTGTCACAATTATCGTCATAGTAGTGTCATAAGCATGACAGATTTTTTTTTCGTTCGGCCCAAAATATCACGGATGTATCTTTTTTTGTAGTGCTAGCATATGCAAATATGGCCTCGGAACACTGAGACCGAAAGGTCGAACATGAATCATATAGTAGATATGATCAACATAGAGATGTTCGCCATTGAAAGCTACTCCATCTCATGTGATGATCGGACATGGTTTAGTTGATATGGATCACGTGATCATTTAGATGACTAGAGGGATGTCTATCTAAGTGGGAGTTTTTAAGTAATATGATTAATTGAACTTTAATTTATCATGAACTTAGTCTAGATAGTTTTTGCATATCTATGTTATTGTAGATCAATGGCTCGTGCTACCGTTCCCTTGAATTTTAATGCGTTCCTAGAGAAAGCTAAGTTGAAAGATGATGGTAGCAACTACAACGACTGGGTCCATAACTTGAGGATTATCCTCATTGTTGCACAGAAGAATTATGTCCTGGAAGCACCGCTAGGTGCAAGACCCGCTGGAGGAGCAACTCCGGACTTTATGAATGACTGGCAAGCTAAAGCTGATGACTACTCGATACTTCAGCGTGCCATGCTTTATGGGTTAGAATCGGGACTTCAAAGACGTTTTGAACATCATGGAGCATATGAGATGTTCCAGGAGTTGAAGTTAATATTTCAAGCAAATGCCCGAGTTGAGAGATATGAAGTCTCCAACAAGTTCTATAGCTGCAAGATGGAGGAGAATAGTTCTGTCAGTGAACATATACTCGAAATGTCTGGGTACCATAACCACTTGACTCAGCTGGGAGTTAATCTTCCTGATGATAGTGTCATTGACAGAGTTCTTCAATCACTACCACCAGGCTATAAATGCTTCATGATGAACTATAATATGCAAGGGATGGAAAAGGCAATTCCCGAGCTCTTCGCGATACTAAAGGCTGCGGAGGTAGAAATCAAGAAGGAGCATCAAGTGTTGATGGTTAACAAGACCACTAATTTCAAGAAAAAGGGAAAAAAGGGAAGAAGGGGAACTTCAAGAAGAATAGCAAGCAAGTTGCTACTCCCGGGAAGAAGCCCAAGTCTGGACCTAAGCCTGAAACTGAGTGCTTCTACTGCAAAGGGACTGGTCACTGGAAGCGGAACTGCCCCAAGTATTTGGCGGATAAGAAGGATGGCAAAGTGAAATGTATATTTGATATACATGTTATTGATGTGTACCTTACTAATGCTCGTAGTAGCGTGTGGGTATTTGATACTGGCTCTATTGCTAATATTTCCAACTCGAAACAAGGGCTACAGATTTAACGAAGATTGGCTAAGGTCGAGGTGACTATGCGCGTGGGAAATGGTTCCAAAGTCGATGTGATCGCCGTCGGCACGCTACCTCTACATCTACCTTCGGCATTAGTTTTAGACCTAAATAATTGTTATTTGGTGCCAGCGTTGAGCATGAACATTATAGCTGGATCTTGTTTGATGCGAGTCGGTTATTCATTTAAATCAGAGAATAATGGTTGTTCTATTTATATGAGTAATATCTTTTATGGTCATGCACCCATTATGAGTGGTCTATTTTTGTTGAATCTCGATTGTAGTGATACACATATTCATAGTATTCAAGCCAAAAGATGCAAAGTTAATAATGATAGTGCAACTTATTTGTGGCAGTGCCGTTTAGGTCATATTGGTGTAAAGCGCATGAAGAAACTCCATGTTGATGTGCTTTTGGAATCACTTCATTATGACTCACTTGATGCTTGCGAACCATGCCTCATGGGCAAGATGACTAAGACTCCGTTCTCCGAAACAATGGAGCGAGCAACTGACTTATTGGAATAATACATACTGATGTATGCGGTCCGATGAGTGTTGAGGCTCGCGGCGGGTATCGTTGTTTTATGACCTTCACATATGATTTGAGAAGATATGGGTATATCTACTTAATGAAACATAAGTCTGAAACATTTGAAAAGTTCAAAGAATTTCAGAGTGAAGTGGAAAATCATCGTAACAAGAAAATAAAATTTCTACGATATGATCGTGGAGGTGAATATTTGAGTTATGAGTTTGGTCTTCATTTGAAACCATGTGGAATAGTTTCACAACTCACGCCACCTGGAAAACCACAACGTAATGGTGTGTCCGAACGTCGTAACCATACTTTATTAGATATGGTGCGGTCTATGATGTCTCTTACCAACTTACCACTATCGTTTTGGGATTATGCTTTAGAGACGACTGCATTCATGTTAAATAGGGCACCATCTAAATCCGTTGAGACGACACCATATGAACTGTGGTTTGGCAAGAAACCTAAGCAGTCGTTTCTCAAAGTTTGGGGCTGCCATGCTTATGTGAAAAAGCTTCAACCTGATAAGCTCAAACCCAAATCGGAGAAATGCGTCTTCATAGGATACCCAAAGGAGACTATTGGGTACACCTTCTATCACAGATCCGAAGGCAAGATATTCGTTGCTAAGAATGGATCCTTTCTAGAGAAGGAGTTTCTCTCAAAAGAAGTGAGTGGGAGGAAAGTCGAACTTGATGAGGTAATTGTATCTTCTCCCGAATTGGAAAGTAGTACATCACATAAATCAGTTCCAGTGATGCCTACACCAATTAGTGATGAAGTTAATGATGATGATCATGAAACTTCAGATCAAGCTACTATCGAACCTTGTTGGTCAACCGGAGTACGTTCTGCATCAGAGTGGTACGGTAATCCTATTCTGGAAGTCATGTTACTATACCATGATGAACCTATGAACTATGAGGAAGCGATGATGAGCCCAGATTCTGTGAAATGGGCTTGAGGCCATGAAATCCGAGATGGGATCCTTGTATGAGAATAAAGCGTGGACTTTGGTTGACTTGCCCGATGATCGGCAAGCCATAGAGAATAAATGGATCTTCAAGAAGAAGACTGACGCTGACGGTAATGTTACTGTCTACAAAGCTCGACTGGTTGCGAAGGGTTTTCGACAAGTTCAAGGAGTTGACTATTATGAGACCTTCTCACCCGTAGCGATGCTTAAGTCTGTCTGAATCATGTTAGCAATTGCCGCATTTTATGATTATGAAATTTGGCAAATGGATGTGAAAATTGCATTCCTTAATGGATTTCTTAAAGAAGAGTTGTATATGATGCAACCAGCAGGTTTTGTCGATCCTAAAGGTGCTAACAAAGTGTGCAAGCTCTAGCGATCCATTTATGGACTGGAGCAAGCATCTCGGAGTTGGAATATAAGCTTTGATAGTGTGATAAAAGCATATGGTTTTATACAGAATTTTGGAGAAGCATGTATTTACAAGAAAGTGAGTGGGAGCTCTGTAGCATTTCTAATATTATATGTAGATGACATATTGTTGATTGGAAATGATACAGAATTTCTGGATAGCATAAAAGGATACTTGAATAAGAATTTTTCAATGAAAGACCTTGGATTAAGCATCAAGATCTATAGAGATAGATCAGGACACTTAATTGGACTTTCACAAAGCACATATCTTGATAAAGTTTTGAAGAAGTTCACAATGGATCAGTCAAAGAAAGGGTTCTTACCTGTGTTACAAGGTGTGAAGTTGAGTCAGACTCAGTGCCCGACCACTGCAGAAGATAGAGAGAAAATGAAAGTAATTCCCTATGCCTCAGCCATAGGTTCTATCATGTATGCAATGCTATGTACCCGACCTGATGTGTGCCTTGCTATAAGTTTAGTAGGGAGGTACCAAAGTAATCCAGGAGTGGATCACTGGACAGCGGTCAAGAACATCCTAAAATACCTAAAAAGCACTAAGGATATGTTTCTCGTTTATGGAGGTGACAAAGAGATTGTCGTAAATGGTTATGTCGATGCAAGCTTTGACACTGATCCGGATGACTCTAAGTCACAAACCGGATACGTATTTATATTGAATGGTGGAGCTGTCAGTTGGTGCAGTTCCAAGCAGAGCGTCATGGCGGGATCTACGTGTGAAGCGGAGTACATAGCTGCTTCGGAAGCAGAGCGTCGTGGAGGGATCTACGTGTGAAGCGGAGTACATAGCTGCTTCGGAAGCGCAGTACACTAGGCGTAATACCTAGTGCATCGGGTCCAATGAAATTCTTTTGTGACACTACTGGAGCAATAGCCTTGGTGAAGGAGTCCAGATTTCATAAGAGAACCAAACACATCAAGAGATGCTTCAATTCCATCCGCGATCAAGTCAAGGAGGGAGACATAGAGATTTGCAAAATACATACAGATCCGAATGTTGCAGAACCGTTGACTAAGCCTCTTCCACGAGTAAGACTCCATGGGTGTTAGAATCATTACTATGTAAAAACCAAACACATCAAGAGATGCTTCAATTCCATCCGCAATCAAGTCAAGGAGGGAGACATAGAGATTTGCAAAATACATACAGATCTGAATGTTGCAGAACCGTTGACTAAGCTTCTTCCACGAGTAAGACTCCATGGGTGTTAGAATCATTACTATGTAAACTAGATTATTGACTCTAGTGCAAGTGGGAGACTGAAGTAAATATGCCCTAGAGGCAATAATTAAGTTGTTATTTATATTTCCTTATATCATGATAAATGTTTATTATTCATGCTAGAATTGTATTAACCGGAAACTTAGTACATGTGTGAGTAGATAGACAAAACAGAGTATCCCTAGTATGCCTCTACTTGACTAGCTCGTTAATCAAAGATGGTTAAGTTGCCTGACCATAGACATGTGTTGTCATTTGTTGAATGGGATCACATGATTAGAGAATGATGTGATGGACAAGACCCATCGGTTAGTTTAGCATCATGATCGTTTAGTTTTATTGCTATTTCTTTCTTCATGACTTATACATATTCCTCTGACTATGAGATTATGCAACTCCCGAATTCTGGAGGAACACCTTGTGTGCTATCAAACGTCACAACATAACTGGGTGATTATAAAGATGCTCTACAGGTGTCTCCGAAGGTGTTCGTTGGGTTGGCATAGATCAGATTAGGATTTGTCACTCCGTGTATCGGAGAGGTATCCCTCTTGGTAATGCACATCACTATAATCCTTGCAAGCAATGTGACTAATGAGTTATTTGCGGGATGATGCATTACGAAACGAGTAAAGAGACTTGCCGGTAACGAGATTGAACTAGGTATGATGATACCGATGATCGAATCTCGAGCAAGTAACATACCGATGACAAAGGGAATGACGTATGTTGTTATGCAGTTTAACCGATAAAGATCTTCGTAGAATATGTAGGAACCAATATGAGCATCGAGGTTCTGCTATTGGTTATTGACCAGAGATGTGTCTCGGTCATGTCTACATAGTTCTCAAACCCGTAGGGTCTGCTCGCTTAACGTTCGATGATGATTTGTATTATGAGTTGTGTGTTTTGGTGACCGAAGTTTGTTCGCGGTCCCGGATGAGATCACGGACATGACGAGGAGTCTCGAAATGGTCGAGAGGTAATTATTGATATATTGGAAGGTTATATACGGACAGTGGAATGGTTCCGAAGAGGTTCAGGGTTATTTCGGAGTACCGGGAGGTTATCGGAACCCCCCGGGAAAGTTAATGGGTCTCATGGGCCATAGTGGAGAGAGGGAGGCAGACCACAAGTGGTGGCGCGCGCCTCCCCCTGCCCAATCCGAATTGGACAAGGGGTGGGGGCGCGGCCCCTCCTTTCCATCTCCCTCTCCCCTCTTTCCCCTTTCCCATCTCCGTTGGAAGGAAGGGGGCGAATCCTACTAGGAGTAGAGTCCTAGTAGGACTCCCCCCATGGCGCGCCACCCTAGGGCCGGCCACCTCGTCCTCCCCTCCTTTATATACAGGGCGGGGGGCACCGCCAAGGCACATCAATTGTTCTCTTAGCCATGTGTGGTGCCCCCCTCCATAGTTTACTCCTCCGGTCATAGCATCGTAGTGCTTAGGCAAAGCCCTGCGTGGATTACATCACCATCACCGTCACTACGCCGTCGTGCTGACGAAACTCTCCCTCGACCCTCTGCTGGATCAAGAGTTCGAGGGACATCATCGAGTTGAACGTGTGTTGAACTAGGAGGTGTCGTACGTTCGATACTTGGATCGGTTGGATCGTGAAGACGTTCGACTACATCAACTGCGTTAACTTAACGCTTCCGCTTTCGGTCTACGAGGGTACGTAGACACACTCTTCTCCTCTCGTTGCTATGCATCTCCTAGATAGATCTTGCGTGAGCGTAGGAATTTTTTTGAAATTGCATGCTACGTTCCCCAACATGAACCTCCTCTTTGCTCCATAAATACCCTAATATTCCAGAAACCCTAGGGGAGTCGACGAAAATCAATTCCAGCCGCCGCAGAGTCCAGAACCACCAGATCCAATCTAGACACATCACGGAGGGGTGCATCATGTCCGTTGGTGCCCCTCCAATGATGCGTGAGTAGTTCTTTGTAGACTTACGGGTCCGTAGTTAGTAGCTAGATGGCTTCCTCTCTCTCATTTGATTCTCATCCGGTGAGTAGCTCTTGGAGATCCGATGAACTTTGAGTTTATGATCAGATCTATCTTTTTATCCATGCAAGTTATTTGAGCCTTGTTCATCTCTTATATGCATGATTGCTTATACTCGTATTTCTTCTCCGATATTTGGGTTTTGTTTGGCCAACTTGATCTATTTATCTTGCAATCAGAAGAGGTGCTTTGTAATGGGTTCGATCTTACGGTGCTTGATCCCAGTGACACAAGGGGAACCGACACGTATGTATTGTTGCTATTAAGGATAACAAGATGGGGTCTATTTCTACATAAATAGAGCTTGTCTACATCATGTCATCGTTCTTATTGCATTACTCCGTTTTTCCATGAAATTAATACACTAGATGCATGCTGGATAGCGGTCGATGTGTGGAGTAATAGTAGTAGATGCAGGCATGAGTCGGTCTACTAATCTTGGAAGTGATGCCTATATAATGATCATTACCTGGATATCGTCATGATCATTTGAAGTTCGATCAATTACCCAACAGTAATTTATTCACCCACCGTTTGCTATTTTTTTCGAGAGAAGCCACTTGTGAAACCTATGGCCCCCGGGTCTCTTCTTTATTATATTTTCCTTTGCGATCTATTTTCTTTTGCTTTTATTTTCAGATCTATTAAACCAAAAATGCAAAAATACCTTGCTGCAATTTATTTTATTTTGCATTCGGTCTATCAATATTTACAACTCTCTCACATCTGTTTGCCAATTTCTGGCGCCGTTGCCTGAAAGGGATTGACAACCCCTTTAACACGTCGGGTTGCGAGTATTTGTTATTTGTGTGCAGGTGCCATTCACGTAGTGTTGCGTGGTTCTCCTACTGGTTCGATAACCTTGATCTCATCACTAAGGGAAATACCTACCGTTCCTATGCTGCATCATCTCTTCCTCTTCGGGGAAATACTGACGTAGTTCAAACCAACATCAAAAGAAATTTCTGGCGCCGTTGCCTGGGAGGATCACGTCAAGATAGTCTCCCGGCCACGTGCCAATTTCTAGTGTAGTTACCGGGGAGACATCATCAACATGTACCAGGTTCCTAATCACAAATCTCATCTCCTCTCAATTTACATTATTTGCCATTTGCCTCTCGTTTTTCTCTCCCCCACTTCACAAAAATTGCCGTTTTATTCGCCCTTTTTTTCGTTCGCCATTTTCTTGTCAAATTTGTTTTTGTGTGCGTTCTTGTCTGTGTAGTCATGATGCCTCAAAGTAAATATTATGATGTTCCTTTTCCCAATATTTTGGACGAAATTGAGAAAAGCACTAAGGAATATATGGCTACATAATTTGAGTAGGATATTCGGTTCCATCTCCTGCATAAGGATTAGTTAGCAGTTGCTCTATCATACCCGAAGGAATTTCATAACCAATATTTTCAGTAGGTGCAGTAGGTTGAGGGGTAGCTAATTGTGGTTCCGGTCGAGGTGAAGATACCCCGAACAAACCCCTCAAAGGATGATTCTCCATAGTAACAAGTGACAATAAATTTCAGCACTTAGTAATAATTTTTCCTTACCAATTTCTACTTACCAAGAGCGCTTCAATCCCCGTCAATGGTGCCAGAAAAGAGACTTGATGACCCACAAGTATAGGGGATCAATCTTAGTCCTTTCGATAAGTAAGAGTGTCGAACCCAACGAGGAGCAGAAGGAAATGACAAGTGGTTTTCAGCAGGGTATTTTCTACAAGCACTGAAATAGTAGGTAACAAATAGTTTGATAGAAAGATAATTTGTAACAAGCAAGTAACGGTAATGGTAAATAATGTGCAGCAAGGTAGCCAAATCCATTTGTGGCAATGGACATGCCAGAACGGTCTCTTATGATAAGCAAAGCGTTCTTGAGGGTACGCGGGAATTTCATCATATCACTGTCATCATGTTGGTTTGATTCGTGTTTGCTACTTTGATAATTTGATATGTGGGTGGACCGGTGCTTAGGTGATGTTCTTACTTGAACAAACCTCCTACTTATGATTAACCCCCTCGCAAGCATCCACAACTACGAGAAAAGTATTAAGATAAAAATCTAACCATAGCATCAAAATTTTGGATCCAAATTAGTCCCTTACGAAATAGGCATAAACTAGGGTTTAAGTTTCTCTCACTCTAGCAACCCATCATCTAATAACTACTCCACAATGCATTCCCTTAGGCCCAAGTATGGTGAAGTGCCATGTAGTCGACGTTCACATGACACCACTAAGGGAATCACAACATAATATCATCAAAATATCGAACATATATCAAGTTCACATGATTACTTGCAACATGACTCCTCCCGTGACCTCAAGAACAAAAGTAACTACTCACAAATAATAATCATGCTCAAGATCAGAGGGGTATTAAATAGCATAATGGATCTGAACATATAATCTTCCACCAAATAAACCATATAGTAATCAACTACAAGATGTAATCAATACTACTAGTGTGGCACCCCGGCTCAGGCAACCGGTTTACCTTGCATTGACAGCCCAGAGATCAAGTCTTCTGGCAACACACAACATCTTGGTACGGAAAACAACCGCTTTATTGATACTAGCAGAACATAGTTCGATGTTACATCAAGTAGCAAGGCCAAGTGGCACACACGGTGCGGCTGAACAATATGTACATTATTTAGTGAACATAAAGGGGCCTCGATCATGACAACTACGCAGCAACGGAATGACGATGAAGCGTAACTCCATAGCACAGGGACACCAATGTGGACACAATCTAGACACGGGCAGCACTTCGATCCAGTAATACTTTCCTGAAATCTGGCATGACACGCCAGGTCAGTACATTGAATGTACTTGCAAACTCACAACAAGCATAAACATAATGGAAAACAATATCATGATATTTAATCAAATTAAATGCAATGCAAAGGAACACTACTGATGCAGTGAAAACAACTCGTGCACCAAGTCCCTCGGACTTTCTTACCAAACGGGTTACCTCGTAACCAAACGGTGATCTTACCCAGATCACAAACGTAACCAACACTTTGGTTCCCACATTCATCATGATTTCTCATCCATCATCTCTCAACCAGTGCCAAGTATATATATTTAGTGTGCATGATTACTTATAAATGTTGATCCATGGTGTGACCTACTCATGAGTTATGTCCGTAACTGAGGATGCGGCTATCGATTGACTAAATAACACTCTGCAGAGGTTAGCACACTGTACCCACATCACGGAATCCATGGCCTCGCACTCCCATTTGGGTGGACCAACGGCATTCCGACAGAAGCCTCCCATTGCCATGACACTCTCCCGACCACTCCGACTAACTCCCCACTGGGCTAAGTCATGGGTGGCCCCGTGCCTACCAAAGGCATCAACAGCCACCATCGTGGCAAAACATAAATGGTCCCAAACAGGGACAAGGTACCATAACAACAAACGGGCACACAAGATTATGTCTGCTTACCGGGCCAGGGTACCGCACGCCCATAACCTTCCCTCGTTGGAGGCACCGACCAGAGGCATGACAACAGACCGAATGAAGGCCTTCCCATTAAGGCAAATGTGATTGCACTAGGGAAAACTCGATTCAGTGGCACCATGACTCGATCAACATTATGTTGAAGTTGAATTAACATTAGGTTTAACTTGAAATAGAAATAACTGGTGTCAAGATATGCCATGAATATGCAACCATCTGACATGCATCACATAACACTAGGAGTAAACGGATCAACATCCTCAAATCTTCTACTGGCACTAGTCATCATCAAACCATACTGATTCTACTTCACTGGTTCTTAATACTCATCATTTTTAGTCATGATACTAACTTATTCAAATCAACTTCTTGTATATGAAAAATAACACCGATGCTAGTCATGTCATAACCATATCATAATCACACAATTAAAAATTACTTCTACTAACTCATACTAGCTTAGATATTCTCACACTATTGTAAACTAAGCATTTCAATCATAAAAAAGTAACTAGCATAAGAAATATTCATTTAAATGCATGAAATAACTCATATTGAAGTTGGAAAAATCATAAATATTGAAATGGCACCATGCAAATGTTGGTGCGTCTTGCCTTAGTGCAAAGGAGGTTCACACTCCTCCTGGTTATCTTCAAGACAAGCTTCTCCTTCTGAAAATATTTAAAAACAAAGAAACAAAATATCAAGAATCATTCCGAAAATCACCAGAAATTCTAGGCTTTGGTGAGCTGCTAGAACTTTCAAAATAAACACAATGCAAAAAGAATCAATTCATTTGGACTTATGGTTTAAAAGTTATGGCTGGTCAAAGTTTCTGGTCAAAATTTGAATTAAATTCAAATAAAAAGAAAATACAGGGGCGGTGACATCGAAGGCGTATTTCAGCGGGGCGCCTTCACTTACCGCTTCGGGCGCGGCCGTGAGGCTGACAGTGGGCCTCCACTGTCAGGTTTAGAGGGAGGGAGGGAGAAACAGAGGAGAGGCGGTGATGCGCCGGCGTTTCTCCGGCGAGGAGAGGTCGGCCGCCGCCGTGGATGGGGGCAATGGATGAGCAAGATCTCAAGGAGTCCGTACGTACCCGGAACGTGGCTAGGGATGAACGGAAGGGCTCGGAATCTTCTTCTCCAGCGGCGGCTGCAGTCGGGGTTTGCCGGAGGGGAAAAAGATGACACAATGCGGCGATTCCAGGGGCTCCAACTGCACCAGCACGCACCAGAGGTTCACCAGGGACACACCGGAGAAGCTGGTTGAGCTCGAGAGGCTTTGGAGAGGTGGGGAGCAGTGGAGGGGATCGCCGGCAAACTTCGATCGGGAACGGCGGCCAGAGGCCTGCCCGGCCGGGCTGTGGCTATCTACATGGTTGTGGCAAGTGTTGGAGTGAGTGGCGATGCTCGGAGAGGCTGGGGAGGGGCTCTACTTATAGGCGAGGGAGGAGCGGGCTCGAGGCTCCGCCGGAGTTCTCTGGAGACGGCGCCCGACGATGAACGACGTTAGTGAGAGAGGGAGAAGCATCCATGGCTCACGTGACCACTATGGGCGAGTGAGGACGAGCACAGGAGGCGGGTGGCGACGAAGGCAGGGGCATAGGCGCAATGTACGCTTGGCCACGTCGTGCCCGTGCTCGCTGCGGCGAGCTCCGGCGTCGGCGAGCACCAGGGTGGAGTTAAGTGCATCAAGACGATGATTGTGGTGCGGTTTGGCAAGGCACGACGAGCTAGGAAGCGAGGACGCGCGAAACAGGAGCGTCGGCGGCATCCAGAGTGCGTCGACATGCAGGCTGGCACGGTGCACACGCGTGGTCACTGCGTGAACTTTGGCATAGAGCCACGGTGTGCATTGAATTCATGTATGGCTTGTAGTCCTTGATGGTTTGGGTCGCTCCATGTGTTTGAGTTGGTCACAGGTGAGCTGTGCGAGTGGGTTTCTTCCTGGCAAGTTTTTGGACAGAAACTTGTGAGGTTAACTGAGAGAGATCTAGAAAGATTTTAGGGCTGATTTTCGGTGGTTAGTAGTTTCTTAGGAGGGTAATGAAGCCCTAAAAATTTCAGCTCCATTGGATCAAGGAAAAATGCACTTCCTGTAGAAACTGCATTTTCTGACCAGAACAAAAATGATTTTCTGTAGCAAAAATATTCCAAAAACCTATGCAATATTTTTGCTCAGGGAGGTGTGCCAAGGTTGAAAGAATATTTCAGAATTCTCTCAGATTTTTGTGGGCAAGGAAAATGAGGGTTGCTTTGGAGCATATGTTTCTGAATTGAATTTCAAAGAGGGAAATGAATAATTTTCTTTTATGAAAAATATTCCTTGGGTCACTCTGAGGTTTTTTCAGAGAAAGAATGATGAGTTTGAGAGGGATGGGTCACCTGGGTGGAAATCAAGGTCATGCCCAAGTGTTTAAGTCCCAGTGAGTTGATTTGAAAACTCAAATTTAAATCAAATGGTCAAGAAAATCCAGGAAATAAAAGAGGGCAAAAACCAGGCTGTCACAAACCTCCCCCACTTAGGATGAATCTCGTCCTCGAGATTCGGTTGCTCGGGAAAACAATTCTAGATAGACTGCCTTTAAAAATTCCTCTCTTTCAAAAGTTGCTTCTTCGTCGGTGTGGTGCTCCCACTGAACCTTATAAAACTTCATCACTTTACTGCAAGTGACTCTTTCTATTTCAACCAAGATTCTGAATGGTTTCTCCTCATATGTTAAATCCTCAGGAAGCTCTATCTCTGCCATATCAATCCTTTTCTCCAGTGGCGAGATACACCTTCTTAGCTGTGAGACATGGAACACATTGTGCACTTCTGACAATTCCGGGGGCAATTCCAACTGATAAGCAACAGTACCAACTCTGGACATAACTGGGAACGGACCAATATATTTGGGTGCCAATTTTCCGCGAGTCTGAAATCTCTTGACTCCTTTCATGGGTGTGACTCGGAAGTATACATGCTCTCCGGGTTCAAAACTGATCTGACGGTGCTTTGCATCATAATAACTCTTCTGTCGGGACTTAGCCAACTGCAGTCTATCTTGGTTCTCCTTGACTTGCTTTTCAGCTTCCATCATTAAATCAGTTCCGAAAATGCGGCTATCTCCGGTTTGAGACTAGTTTAGCGGAGTGCGGCACTTACGGCCATACAGAGCTTCATAGAGTGAGATCTTCAGGCTGGTCTGGAAGCTGTTGTTGTAAGAGAACTCGGCATATGGCAAACAATCTTCCCATTTGGGTCCTTGGGCTAGAGCACATGCTCGGAGCATATCTTCAAGTATTTGATATACTCGCTAAGTTTGCCTGTCTGTCTGAGGATGATAGGTTGTGCTATATTTTAGCGCGGTCCCCAAAGTTTGATGGAGACGTGACCATAAAGCGGAGGTAAAGAGTGACCCTCTATTGGAAGTGATAGTTCTTGGCACTCCATGCAAACTGACTATTCTGGACACATACAACTGTGCGAGCTGATCGGCTCGGTAGGTGGTTCGGATGGGAATGAAGTGAGCTACCTTGGTCAGTGTGTCCACCACGACCCATACTGCATCATATCCTTGGTGAGTCCTTGTTAGTCCTGTGATGAAATCCATGCAGACATCATCCCACTTCCATTGCGAAATGGGTAGAGGTTGGAGAAGTCCGGTAGGTTTCTGGTGTTCCGCCTTCACTTTGTTGCATACATCGCAACAAGCAACAAAATATGTGATGTCCTTCTTCATTCCATCCCACCAAAATATCTGCCGAAGGTCTTCATATATTTTGGTACCTCCGGGGTGAATTAAATACGAAGATTCATGCGCTTCTGTCAAGATCTTCTTTCTTAGGTCTACTTGCTCAGGTACGCAAACCCGTCCTGGAAACCTTAGCGTACCTTGCTGATCCTTAGAGAAATCCTGCGTCTTGCCTTCTAGCATACGCTTGACATGGTGTTGTAGAACTGGATCGTCTGACTGCGCCCTGTGGATCTCATCCTTGAGGGTAGAGGTAACTTCCATCATATTAGCAAGACCGTCATCAACAATAACCAAATTGAGCCGAGCGATCTCTTCCTGAAGCTCGGGAGGCAAGGACTCCATCATGGTATTCAGACTGTCAAGCTTGCGACTGAGGGCATCGGCGACCACGTTGGCCTTACCCGGATAATAATTAATTCCACGGTCATAATCCTTGACTAATTTGATCCATCTTTGCTGTCAGAGGTTTAAGTCCGGTTGAGTGAATATATACTTGAGACTTTTGTGGTCGGTAAATATCTGACACCTTTTTCCAATGAGGTAGTGTCTCCAAAATTTTAAAGTATGCACAACTGCGGCCAACTCCAAATCATGTGTAGGATATTTCCCTTCGTGGGGTCGTAGCTGGTGGGATGTGTATGCTACAACACTGGTGCGCGTTAGTCCTAAACAAACGGTTTTTTACCCCTTTCCGCAACGGCATTTGGAACCGTCGCCAAGTGAGTGTGTGCGATAGGGTGTCCTTCCCACACGACCCAGAAATCATTGGGGATAGGCCCTCCTGGGTCCCAGGCTGGGGCCGTGTGCGATCGGGCGAGGCATCGAAACCCAATCATTTCCATAGGTATGTACATCCCACACGGTGAATCCCAGAAATTATTTCCGTAGGTATGTACATCCCACACGGTAAATCCCACAAATCATTTCCATAGGTATGTACATCCCACACGGTGAATCCCAGGAAATCATTTCCGTTCGTATGTATATCACACACAATCAATCCAAGGAATACGTTTCCGTTCTTATGTACATCCCACACAGTCAATCTAGGGAAAACGTTTCCGTCCGGATGTACATCCCACCCGGTTTATGTATACGCTCGTGTGTGAAAGGTGTAACTATCACACACGCTCTACCTTGGTTAACTGTTTTCTCTCATTAACTACATCACACACGATTTGATGTAGAAAACTGTGTGGCATTGGGCTAACCATCGCAAGCGCTTTTACTGCTAGAACCGTTTGCAAAGGTCCATGACCATATGTTCTATTTTTATTTTTGCCTATAATTTATTATTCTAATTGGAAATTTTGAAATACGAAACATGCAATTCAAATTCTCAGCACAATGGTTCAACAACGAATCCATAAATAAAATTGCCAGTACAATATGTTCAGTAATTACAGGATTAGGCAGCACTTAACTATGATGAACCGTAGTATTTAAAGGCGATAAAGGTGAAGAGTCAAGTGTAAATCATTTTGACTACCGATGGTGTTGAAGAAGCGGAATGCCCATAATGTGCCTTCCTGCATGCCGTAGGAACGAACCACTTTTGTCCAACCCCTTGTGACGATCGCCCGCCCATCCTTCACCGCCTTCAGGAAGACTTCTAGAGCATTATCATGGTAGCATGAATTATATACTTTAACCTTAGTTGCCTCCACTCCGGTCATGTAGTTTGCAAGGTAATCATCGGTAAATAGCTTCAGAAACCACGGAAAAGAGAAAAATATTAGATACTGAGGTCTAATAGAGTAACTTGTTGTGGGAAGGGGGGAAAGGCAATACATTACTTACCATCCTAAAGTTCACTGTTGTGTTCGACAAAGTGTAAATAAAGAGCTTAATTCCAATCACCCATTTCTTTCGCCTAACAATCTTTCTTAGTTTCCTCACTTGACGCTTGTTCATGAATATCTCATTGCCCCATACGCAAAAGGGATCAAAGTGTGGATCAGTACCCCTCATATATGTACCTACAAGCAACCAGTAAATGTTAGAAGCTAAACTGAGATTGCACAAACGATGTAAAATACAACTACCTATGTTCCTAAGTACAAGTTTTTATTTAGATTTCAATATGAACTACGTACGGATGTATACAGAATTATAGATATAGTTTAGATTAGAATCTAGATTCACTCATTTTGCTCCTTATGTAGTCTATATTGGAATCTCTAAAAATACTTATATTTAGGAATAGATGGTGTATAAGACATGGGATGTAGCTAACCTCGACGGCAAACAACAGCATCGCCCATTGTAGCCCTGTGTAAGTACATGTAAAGCCAATGTTAACTACAACAGGGTTAACATCCACCAAAAATAGCAAATGGTAATAAAACGGCAGCATCTGTAGTGATATCTTCATTTCGAAAGAGTAGCACGGTAGCAAAGGGACGGATTAAAAAATGGATACAACTGTTAATTGCAACAGGCTTAACAACATCCTAATTCACGTTTTGTAAGTTTGTAACCATTGAAATACAACTCTTAAAAAATGGATACAACTGTTAATTGCAACAGGCTTAATGGCCATTGAAACCGGTACTGATAAAAATGCAATTGGCAGAGTTAAACATCACAGGGCAGGTGCTGCCAAAGCAGATAATGGCCCAGTTGTCTATAAAAAGGTAGGGAAAATAGCTCAAACGTGTTAGGCATGTTTACTACAACATGCTTAATACATCGACAGTACAAAACATAGCCATTAATTGCAACTGGTATTGGTAAGATTGAACTGGTGGGTACATACTTGGTAAGTCCTGAGAGGTAGTTGCTGGGGCACTTCATCTTGGCCAGAGCGCGCCCAAAGTCAGCGGCGGCGGAGGCGAGCTGTTCCTCTAGGTCGAAGTGTGGATCAGTGCCACTGACATGTGTACCTACATGCAACCAGTAAATGGTAAAAGTTAAACTACAATTGCACAAATGATGTGAAATACTGTAAGACATGGGATGCAGCTAACCTTGACGGCAAACAACAGCATCGGCCGTTATGACCCTGCATAAGTACATGGACAAGCATGTTAAGTACAACAGGGTTAGCATCCACCAAAAAAACCAAATGGGGCAGCATCTCTAGTATATCTTCGTTGCGGGGAGTAGCATGGTAGCAAATGGACAGATAAAAAAATGGATACAACTGTTAATTGCAACAGGCTTAACAACATCCTAAGTCATGTTTTGTAAGTTTGTAGCCATTGAAATGCAACTGTTTAAAAATGGATTCAACTGTTAATTGAAACAGGCTTAATAGACATTGAAACAGGTACTGATAAAAATGCAATTGGCATAGTTAAACATCACAAGGTAGGTGCTGCCAGAGCAAAGAATGGCCCAGATGTCTATAAGAAGGTAGGGAAAGAAGCAAAAACGTGTTAGGCATGTTTACTAGAACATGCTTAATACATCGATCGTATAGAACATAGCCATTAATTGCAACTGGTATTGGTAAGATTGAACTGGTGAGTACATACTTGATAAGTCCTGAGAGGTAGTTGCTGGGGCACTTCATCTTGGCCAGAGCTCGCCCAAAGTCAGTGACGGCGGAGGCGAGCTGTTCCTTCGGGTCGATCAGTGCCACTAACATGTGTACCTACAGGCAACTAGTAAATGGGTAGAAGTTAAACTGCAATTGCACAAATTATGTGAAATACTGTAAGACATGGGATGCAACTCTCCTCAACGGCAAACAAAAGCATCGGCCGTTATGACCCTGCGTAAGTACATGGACATGCATGTTAAGTGCAACATGGTTAGCATCCACTAAAAATAGCAAATGGGCAGCATCTCTAGTGATATCCTGAGTCATGTATTGTATGTTTGTTGCTGGTATTGGTGAAATTGAGCTGGACACGGTAATATTTGAACATCACACAGTGTGTAGTACTGAAATAAACAAGGCACTGTAACGCCCGGATAATTATGATATAGTGAACCTATGCTAATGATGCCATGTCATCTGCTATTACTGTTGCTAATCTTTCGTTAGTTCAAACCGATTCAAAAATCAATTAAAAATATGGCAAACAAACAAATGTCTTCAAACATTGAAACAAAAATGTTCGGGCAGTGCCAAAAATGGCATAGGTAATTATAGTGCAGCAAACACCTTTTTAGAAAATGCCTAAACACATTAAAATGAAATAAAATAGAAAAGAGAAATAAATAAAAGAAAATGCAAAACAGAAACAAAATAAAATAAAAGAGAGAACTCCCCCCTGGGCCAGTCGGCCCAGCTGCAAGCCAGGCCGGCCCAACCGGCCCCACTCCCCTATATCCCCCCCACTACCCAAACCCTAACCCAACCGACTCGCCCCCTCCCCCCGATCTAGATTTGATCGGGGCTTGTGCGCCCCGCCGCGCCTGGAACCGAACCACGCCGCCGCCGGACGCCGTTCGTCGCCGCCCAGAGCACGACCTCGCCGGACACCATCGCTGGCCTGCTTCCTCTACGCGCGACGTCCCCGACCTCCACCTCACCCCCCGCGGCCCGAATCCCTACCGGCCCCGTGAGCTTCCCCCTCCCTACTCTCTGCTGCCGTGTTGCGCGCACGCTCCACCGTGGCCGCGCCCATTCCCCTCCCCCTCCCGCCGCACCGGAGCCCCTCTGCCCCCTTAATACATCGGCATGCGCCGCACACGCGCTCGACGCGTCGGGCTTGCGCCCCGGTCGCCTGCCTCCTTGCCGTGCAGTCCGCGCCCGCCTGCCTCCGCCCCTGCTGTCGCGTCCGCCTGCTGTGGCCTCCCCCGCCTCCTGTTGCTGCTCATCGGCCGGCATTCTTCGCCGCCCCCAACTGCTCCGCCTTCCCCCACTTCGCCCCTGGCGCTTGTGCCGGCGCCTCGCTGCGCTGTGCCCCGCGGCTAGACTGGGCGAGCGCCCTGTCAGCTGGGCTGCGCCCAGCGCCCGCTCCAGCCGCCCAGTGCTCACATGCCCGCGTGCCTGCTAGCCCCTCTGGGCCAATGACAGATGGGCCTAGCCCAGAACGTTTTAGATAAAAATAATAATAATAATAAATTTAATTAATTAATTAAGTTAATTAATCCTATAGTTAATCTAATTAACCTGTTAGTTTAATTAAACAGTAATTAGTTTAACCTAAATCCTAATAAGCCTAAACAGTGTATGACAGGTGGGTCCCACTGGACCCACACGTCAGTTTGACCAGTCAACACCTCTGTTAACTGATGACGTCATGCTGACATCAGCAAACACTGTTCTGGATAATGTTGAATTAAAATAATTAAATTAATCCTAAAAATGATTTAAATCTTTTTAAATTAATATAAAATAAACCGTAGCTCAAATGAAAATACTTTCTACATGAAAGTTGCTCAGAACGACGAGACGAATCCGAATACACAACCCGTTCGTCCGCCACACATCCCTAACCTATTGAACTCGCAACTTTCCCCCTCCGGTTCATCTGTCCGAAAACGCAAAACACCGGGAATACTTTCCCGGATGTTTCCCTCCTTCGCCGGTATCACCTACTACCGCGATTGGGCACGCCTAGCATCACGCTTTGTCATGTCATGCATCGTCATGCATTTGTTTGCATTGTATTTATTGTTTCTTGCCCCTCTTCTCTCGCTAGACACCGAGACCGACGCCGCTGCTACCCAGTACGACTACGGTGTTGACGACCCCTCCTTCTCGGCTGAGCTTCCAGGCAAGCCCCCCCCCTTGATCACCAGATATCGCCTATTCTTCTCTATACTGCTTGCATTAGAGTAGTGTAGCATGTTACTGCTTTCCGTTAAACCTATCCTGATGCATAGCCTGTCCTTGCTACTACTGTTGTTACCTTACCTGCATTCCTACATGCTTAGTATAGGATTCTAGTATTCCATCTGTGGCCCTACATTCTTATCCGTCTGCCTTGCTATACTATCGGGCCGTGATCACTCGGGAGGTGATCACGGGTATATACTTATATACTTTACATGATACCTGTGGTGACTAAAGTCGGGTCGCCTCGTAGGAGTACCCGCGAGTGGATCTTGTGGCGGAGCGATAGGGCAGGTTGAGGCCACCTACGAGATTGGGCGCGCGCCGGATTGGACTGGAACGCCTGCGAGGCTAGGTCTGCTACCGGCCGTGTTCGCAACGTGCAGGTGTGCAATGGGCGATGGGCCCAGACCCTTGCGCCATAGGGTTTAGACCTGCGTGCTGACCTCTTTGTTGTGCCTAGGTGGGGCTGCGACGTGTTGATCTTCCGAGGCCGGGCATGACCCAGGAAAGTGTGTCCGGCCAAATGGGATCGAGCGTGTTGGGTTATGTGGTGCACCCCTGCAGGGAAGTTTATCTATTCGAATAGCCGCGTCCCTCGGTAAAAGGACGACTCGGAGTTGTACTTTGACCTTATGACAACTAGAACTAGATACTTAATAAAACACACCCTTCCAAGTACCAGATATAACCCGGTGATCGCTCTCTAACAGGGCGACGAGGAGGGGATCGCCGGGTAGGATTATGCTATACGATGCTACTTGGTGAACTTACCATCTACTCTCTCCTACATGCTGCAAGATGGAGGTGGCCAGAAGCGTAGTCTTTGATAGGATTAGCTATCCCCCTCTTATTCTGGCATTCTGCAGTTCAGTCCACCGTATGGCCCTTTACACATATACCCATGCATATGTAGTGTAGCTCCTTGCTTGCGAGTACTTTGGATGAGTACTCACGGTTGCTTTTCTCCCTCTTTTCCCCCTTTCCTTTCTACCTGGTTGTCGCAACCAGATGCTGGAGCCCAGGAGCCAGACGCCACCGTCGACGACGACTCCTACTACACCGGAGGTGCCCACTACTACGTGCAGCCCGCCGACGACGACCAGGAGTAGTTTAGGAGGATCCCAGGCAGGAGGCGTGCGCCTCTTTCGATTTGTATCCTAGTTTGTGCTAGCCATCTTATGGCAACTTGTTTAACTTATGTCTGTACTCAGATATTGTTGCTTCCACTGACTCGTCTATGATCGAGCACTTGTATTCGAGCTCTCGAGGCCCCTGGCTTGTATTATGATGCTTGTATGACATATTTATGTTTTAGAGTTGTGTTGTGATATCTTCCCGTGAGTCCCTGATCTTTATCGTACACGTTTGTGTGCATGATTAGTGTACGATTGAATCGGGGGCGTCACAAGTTGGTATCAGAGCCGACTGCCTGTAGGAATCCCCCTTCCACACTCGTTGGCCGAAGTCGAGTCTAGACATTGCAGAAACTTTTACTAACATGGCTTTGTGTCTTACGGGCCCACGTCGTCATTGGGTGGTACTAGGATCTTTTACTCCTCGACCTTTACTTTGGGACTCTGAACTCTCTTCTACTCGGGTTAAACGAATTTACTAACTCAAACACTAGGTTCCCATGACCACATTTACCCCAAAGTTGGATAAGCCATAGTTATTTCTTAGAATAGTATTTTTAACAATTCCCACACTGTCATTTGACTCCTGTGAGACATCTTTGCTTTCAGATGGAACCCACGAGGCAGGTCGTGCGCCACACGACGGCCATTGGTGCCTCAGGATCACCTGCTGTGCTAGCGAAGATGATGACCTATCTGGGTTATCGCTGGCACCCTGAGTACACCGTCTACGAGGAGTACCAAGACTTTAACCAGGAGCAGTATCGTGCCATCGTCCACCTCTACTCTCGGGAGTATGACTCCACTACTGTGCTGCACACCGCTCATGGTGTTGCAGTGACCATCGATATGGCTGTCCACGATGCTGCTTATGCTGCTCTGACACGTCTTCGTGGAGAGTATCGGGAGTTGGACACCTCCCCTTTCAGGCACATTGCTATCGCATCTAATGTTGGTGCGGAGGGATACTACACTGCTGCCTACTCCACTGTCACCCGAGAGCCCTTCTACCATCAGAACCTGGTTCTGCATGCTGATGGGCTGGATCGAGCTAACCGAGCTCTTCGCCACGAGTTGTACACCACCCGTCAGCACCTTTGCCATGCTCTGACGTTGTTGCACCCCTTTGTCCGATCTAGAGAGCTGCCCCGTTCTGCGATCTACCCAGCCAGGACTGTGATGCCCCAGGGTGTCGGCTGGCCAGATGTGGGAGGCTACTCTCCCGCACTTGGTCCTCTTCTGCCACTTGAGCGTCAGGTTCTGCAGTAGAGTATCCGCGGACCCCAGGTGGCTGACGTGGAGTTCCCGATGCGACACTACCAGCTTTCAAGCTACACCTACCTCCACAGTACCTCTTGGGACTGATGTAGGCTTACTTGTTAGTGTTAGATGCATTCGCCGTGAGCCTGCATGCCGCCTATGGTGTTTTTAGTCTATGAACTGAACTTTGTGTACTGAACTCTATGCATGACCCCTTTTGTAAGTTATGCCGACTACTATGTAGTAGCTATCGTGCTCCTTTCATTATGCTTGTTTCATCATGAATGATTCTTGTCTTTGCAGATTTCTCAATGCTGAACAACCCCTGTTATATATTAGCAGGATGGTTAGACCAGGTGGTCGTGGTAGTGGTGGCAACGCCCCACCACCGCCTGAGTACATGGCTGGTATGATCCAACAGTTCGAACCGAACCGCCAATTCATGGAAAATATGATGGCTCAGTTTCCTCGCCCCAATATGAACCAGCAGCCAGCCCAAGGGACTCTGCAGGATTTCATGCGCCTCAACCCAACTGTGTACCGCAGCTCAACTCAGCCTCTAGATGCTGATGACTGGCTCCATGACATCACCTACGAAATGGAGTCTGCTGATGTAGCCCCTGCCAGCTATGTCACTTTTGCTTCCTTCTTCCTAAAGGGACCCGCAGCTCAATGGTGGGACAGCCACAGGCGTACTCTGCCAGCTGGAACAATCGTCACCTGGCCAAACTTCCAAGCTGCTTTCTGTGCCCGCTTCATTCCTCAGGGAGTCAGGGACGGGAAGAAGCGTGAGTTCTGCAACCTCACCCAAGGCAACAAAACTATTGAAGCTTATCAGCGAAAGTTTCTAGACTTGTCTCGCTATGCTGAAGAGGACATTGCAACTGATGCACGCAGACAGGAGAAGTTTCATGACGGCCTTCAAGCTGACATCAAGCTCGCACTTCTAGTGCATGACTTTACTCATTTCGCCACCTTGGTGAACAAGGCCATCAATGTCGAAACTGGTCTGCAGGAATACCAGAGCTCTCACAGGCGCAACCGTGACATGGGCTCATCTTCGGGCCCACCCTCGCAGAAGCGTAAGATATGGATTCCCAATAGCATGTACCAGCCAACTGCACCTGCCCCAAGGCAGACCTATGTTGCACCTCGTCTGCCTCCTCCACCATCTAGGCAGCCAAGACTTCCAGCACCACCACCCCGAGCTCCTGCTCCCACTCCCAATAATGGTCTGTGCTTCATGTGTGGTCAACCAGGACACCGTGCTAGAGAATGCAACCAGAACCAGAATCAACTGGCCCTTCCAGCAACTAGCCATGCAAGCAACCAGCCCCGCAATAACAATGCCAAGTCTTATGGTCGTGTTCATGCCAACCACGTTGATCTCAACGAAGCTCAAGACCAGCCTGCTACCGTGATGGGTACTCTTCTCGTAAATTCAGTACCAGCATCCGTTTTATTTGATATAGGAGCATCCCATTCATTCATATCAGCAGAATTTGCATTCATGCATGGCATTAAATACGAAGAGATGAACACTCCGCTAGTGGTACACACCCCTGCGGGCCAATGTCAAACCTCTATGGTTAGTCACGACGTTCCTGTTGAAATTGAAGGACTAGAATTTCTTGTCTCTCCCATCGTACTGAATTCCTGTAGCATTGATCTCATTCTGGGAATGAATTGGTTAAAAGCGCATAATGCTTCTATCGTTTGCGCCACCAAGACCGTCCATCTGCTACACCCTTCTAATGAAATAATAAGCTACAATGCTCGTCTGGTTTAGAATGCCGAGGCAAGGCTCTATGCATTGAATGCATTGAACGCTGCACCACTCGAGGGCATTGAAAACATTCCCGTCATGCGTGAATTCATCGACGTCTTTCCTGAAGAACTTCCAGGGATTCCCCCTGCTAGAGCTGTCGAATTCATCATCGACTTGAAACCATGCACCACTCCTATAGCCAAGCGGCCCTACAAGATGCCACCGCATGAACTCCTTGAGATTAAGGAGGAAATCGACAAATCTCTTCGCAAAGGTTTCATTCGCCCAAGTTGCTCTCCTTGGGGAGCACCTTCTCTCTTTGTCAAGAAGAAGGATTGGACAAACCGATTGGTCCAAGACTACCGTCCTATAAACCAAGCTACCATTCAGAATAAATATGCTCTTCCTCGGATCAATGATCTGTATGATCAACTGGCTGGTTCATCAGTGTTCTCTAAACTCGACTTGAGGTTGGGTTACCACCAGATCCGTGTTCGTGAAGAGGATATACCAAAGACCGCCTTCGTGACTCGATATGGTTCATACGAGTACACTGTCATGTCATTCGGCTTAACCAATGCTCCAGCCACCTTCTCTTGTTTGATGAACTATATATTCATGGATTACCTCGACAAGTTCGTCGTGGTTTAGCTGGATGATATCCTGGTATTTTCCAAGAATGAAGAAGAGCATGCTGAACATCTTCGTCTTGTGCTAGGAAAGCTACGAGAGCATCAGCTATATGCCAAGTTTTCCAAATGTGAATTCTGGCTACCAGAAGTAACCTATCTTGGGCATGTCATCTCTAAGGATGGTATTGCCGTCAACCCTGAACGAGTCCAGGCTATTCTTGATTGGATTCCTCCCAAGAACGTTAAGCAAGTCAGAAGTTTTCTCGGACTCGCCAGCTATTGCCGTCGATTCGTCGAGAACTTCTCCAAGATTGCCAGGCCTCTGACTAACCTGTTGCATAAGGGTGTCAAGTTCCAATGGACAGACAAATGTCAGGAAAGTTTCCAGGCACTCAAGGACAAGTTGAGTTCTGCTCCAGTGCTTGCTCCACCTGATACTAAGAAGGACTTCGTCATTTACTGCGACGCTTCCCGTCAAGGATTAGGCTGTGTCCTAATGCAAGACCGCAAAGTGATTGCTTATGCCTCCCGTCAATTGCGCCCTCACGAATAGAACTACCCAGTTCACGACCTCGAACTTGCTGCTGTCATTCATGCACTGAAGCAGTGGCGACATTACCTTCGTGGTAACCGTTGCGAGATTTTCACTGACCACCAAAGTCTGAAGTATCTGTTTACTTAGCCGTCAGCAGAGATGGATGGAGATTTTTGCAGACTTTGACTTGGGTATTTCCTATACGCCAGGCAAGGCTAATGTAATGGCTGATGCCTTAAGCCACAAGTCTTACTGCAACCACCTCCGGTTCGCAAAGTTCAGCCCTCGCTTGTTGAAGAATTCAGAAAGCTGAACCTCCATATTGTTCCTCCGGGTGCACTCGCTCCCCCTCCTAAGGAGTTTTGCAAGATGAACCTCCGTGTTGTTTCCCAGGGTTCCCTCAATACCCTGGCTGTCGAACCAGATCTCTTGGACTCCATCAAGAGAATACACGGATATGACTCTGAAGCCCACAAGATTAAGCGCTACCTCGCAGAAGGAAAGCCCTCATTCTTCACTATTGCTGATGATGGCACTTTGTACTTCAAGGGCCGCCTAGTGGTGCCATGTGCAGAGAAAAACCTGGATATGACTCAGGAAGTTATGAAAGAAGCTCATGATACGCCTCTATGTATCCATCCTGGTAGTACAAAGATGTACCAAGACATCCATCAGAGATTCTGGTGGTCCAATATGAAGCAAGACATTGCTCGTTATGTTGCTGAGTGTGACGTTTGCCGTCGTATCAAAGCAGAACATCAAAGGCCTGCTGGAACTCTGCAACCTATCTCTATTCCTCAATGGAAATGGGACCATGTTGAAATGGACTTCGTCACTAGATTTCCCAAATCGCAGAAAGGTAATGATGCTATTCTTGTCGTCATTGACCGGCTTTCTAAAGTTGCACATTTTCTGGTAGTCAAAGAAACGATCGCTGTTAGTCAGCTTGCAACTCTCCACATGTCTAGAATTGTTTCACTTCACGGTATTCCACTGGTTATCAGTTCGGACCGTGGCAGCTTATTCACTTCAAGATTCTGGGCAAGTTTCCAAGAAGCTATGGGAACTCATCTGTCATTCAGTACTGCGTTTCATCCTTAGTCGCAAGGGCAAGTTGAGCGTGTCAACCAAGTTCTTGAAGACATGCTTCGAGCTTGTGTTATTTCCTTCAGCAAGAAATGGGAGGAATCTCTCCCGTATGCTGAGTTCTCTTATAATAATAGCTATCAAGCTAGTCTGAAGATGGCCCCCTTCGAAGTGTTATATGGACGAAAGTGTCGAACCCCTCTGACTGGTCAGAAACTGGGGAACGTCCACTCTTTGGTCCGGATATTATCCAACATGCCGAAGAACAAGTCCGCATTATTCGTGAGAATCTCAAGACTGCTCAGTCACGTCAGAAGAGTCAGTATGACCGTAAACATAAAGACATGGTCTATGAACCTGGTGAAAAGGCCTATCTTCGAGTTACACCAATGAAGGGTGCTCACCGCTTTGGGATCAAGGGCAAGCTAGCTCCTCGCTATATTGGCCCATTCACTATTCTGGAAAGGCGTGGAAAAGTGGGATATCAACTGGAGCTTCCACCGAACCTTTCTTAGGTTCACGATGTGTTCCACGTGTCACAGCTCCGCCGTTGCTTCAAGGACATAATTCGAGCAGTGGATCATGAAGTGCTCGAATTGCACCAGGACGTCTCCTATAAAGAACATCCGGTCCGCATTCTCGACCAAGCTGAACGCCGCACACGTCAGAAGGCGATCAAGTTCATCAAAGTCCAGTGGTCGCACCATTCTGAAGATGAAGCCACTTGGGAATGCGAGGATCGCCTGCGTGATGAATACCCCGCGCTGTTTCCTTCTACCTCCTAAATCTCGGGACGAGATTTCTTGTAGTGGAGGAGAATTGTAACGCCCGGATAATTATGATACAGTGAACCTATGCTAATGATGCCATGTCATCTGCGATTACTATTGCTAATCTTTCGTTAGTTCAAACCGATTCAAAAATCAATTAAAAATATGGCAAACAAACAAATGTCTTCAAACATTGAAACAAAAATGTTCAGGCAGTGCCAAAAATGGCATAGGTAATTATAGTGCAGCAAACACCTTTTGAGAAAATGCCTAAATACATTAAAATGAAATAAAATAGAAAAGAGAAATAAATAAAAGAAAATGCAAAACAGAAAACAAAATAAAATAAAAGAGAGAACTCCCCCCCACTGGGCTAGTCGGCCCAGCTGCTAGCCAGGCCGGCCCAACCGGCCCCACTCCCCTATATCCCCCCACTACCCAAACCCTAACCCCACCGACACCCACTCCCCCCGACTCGCCCCTCCCTCCCGATCCAGATCGGATCGGGGCACGTGCGCCCCGCCGCGCCTGGAACCGAACCATGCCGCCGCCCGACGCCGTTCGTCGCCGCCCGGAGCACGACCTCACCGAACGCCATCGCCGGCCTGCTTCCTCTATGCGCGACGTCCCCGACCTCCACCTTGCCCCCCGTTGCCCGAATCCCTACCGGCCCCGTGAGCTTCCCCCTCACTACTCTCTGCTGCCGTGTCGCGCGCACGCTCCGCCGTGGCCGTGCCCATTCCCCTTCCCCCCCCGCCGCAGTGTACGCCGCTGCTGCTCCGCTGCCGTGCGCCGTCTGCCGCGGCAGCCTCTCCGCTACCTGCCCGCACCTGCTCACCCGCCTGCGCGCTTCGCCGTGCTTGCCCACCGTCCCGTGCGCGCCGTCCAGAGCATCACCACGGCCACCACACCGCACCGCCTCGCCCTCCGCTCGCCCGCCCGCTGCCGTGCTTCGGCACCCCGGAGCCCCTCTGCCCCCCTTAATACATCGGCATGCGCCGCGCACGCGCTCGACGCGTCGGGCTAGCGCCCCGGTCGCCTGCCTCCTTGCCCTGCTGTCCGCGCACGCCTGCCTCCGCCCCCACCATCGCGTCCGCCTGCTGTGGCCTCCCCCGCCTCCTGTTGCTAGTCATCGGCCGGCGTTCTTCGCCGCCCCCAACAGCTCCGCCTTCCCCCACTTCGCCCCTGGCGCTTGCGCCGTCGCCCCGCCGGCGTCTCGCTGCGCCGTGCCCCGCGGCTAGACTGGGCGAGCGCCCTGTCAGCCGGGCTGTGCCCAGCGCCCGCTCCAGCCGCCCAGTGCCCACATGCCCGCGTGCCCGCTAGCCCCTCTGGGCCAATGACAGGTGGGCCTAGCCCAAAACGTTTTAGATAAAAAAATTAAAAATAAAAAATTAATTAAGTTAATTAATCCTATAGTTAATCTAATTAACCTGTTAGTTTAATTAAATAGTAATTAGTTTAACCTAAATCCTAATAAGCCTAAACAGTGTATGACAGGTGGGTCCCACTGGACCCACACGTCAGTTTGACCATTCAACACCTCTGTTGACTGCAGACGTCATGCTGACGTCAGCAAACACTGTTCTGGATAATGTTGAACTAAAATAATTAAATTAATCCTGAAAATGATTTAAATCTTTTTAAATTAATATAAAATAAACCGTAGCTCAGATGAAAATACATTCTACATGAAATTTGCTCAGAACGATGAGACGAATCCGAATACGCAGCCCGTTCGTCCGCCACACATCCCTAACCTATCGAAATCGCAACTTTCCCCCTCCGGTTCATCTGTCCGAAAATGTGAAACACCGGGAATACTTTCCCGGATGTCTGCCCCCTTCGCCGGTATCACCTACTACCGCGATTGGGCATGCCTAGCATCACGCTTTGCCATGCCATGCATCATCATGCATTTGTTTGCATTGTATTTATTGTTTCTTCCCCCTCTTCTCCCGCTAGACACCGAGACCGACGCCGCTGCTACCCAGTACGACTATGGTGTTGACGGCCCCTCCTTCTCGGCTGAGCTTCCAGGCAAGCCCCCCCCCTTGATCACCAGATATCGCCTATTCTTCTCTATACTGCTTGCATTAGAGTAGTGTAGCATGTTATTGCTTTCCGTTAAACCTATCCTGATGCATAGCCTGTCCTTGCTACTACTGTTGTTACCTTACCTGCATTCCTACATGCTTAGTATAGGATGCTAGTATTCCATCTGTGGCCCTACATTCTTGTCCGTCTGCCTTGCTATACTATCGGGCCGTGATCACTCGGGAGGTGATCACGGGTATATACTTATATACTTTACATGATACCTCTGGTGACTAAAGTCGGGTCGGCTCGTAGGAGTACCCGCGAGTGGATCTTGTGGCGAAGCGACAGGGCAGGTTGAGGCCACCTAGGAGAGAGGTGGGCCTGGCCCTGGTCGGCGTCCGCGGTTACTTCAAAATAACACGCTTAATGAGTTCTTGGTATTTTATCTGAGTCTGGCCATTTGGTCTATACGCACTAACCAACTACACGGGAACAGTTATGGGCACTCGACGTCGTGGTATCACCCGAAGCCTTCGTGACGTCAGCGACTGAGCGGCGCGCGCCGGATTGGACTGGAACGCCTGCTAGGCTAGGTCTGCTTCCGGCCGCGTTCGCAACGTGCAGGTGTGCAATGAGCGATGGGCCCAGACCCCTGCGCCATAGGATTTAGACCGGCGTGCTGACCTCTCTGTTGTGCCTAGGTGGGGCTGCGACGTGTTGATCTTTCGAGGCCGGGCATGACCCAGGAAAGTGTGTCTAGCCAAATGGGATCGAGCGTGTTGGGTTATGTGGTGCACCCCTGCAGGGAAGTTTATCTATTCGAATAGCCGTGTCCCTCGGTAAAAGGACGACTCGGAGTTGTACTTTGACCTTATGACGACTAGAACTGGATACTTAATAAAACACACCCTTCCAAGTGCTAGATATAACCCGTGATCGCTCTCTAACAGGGCGACGAGGAGGGGATCGCCGGGTAGGATTATGCTATACGATGCTACTTGGTGAACTTACCATCTACTCTCTCCTACATGCTGCAAGATGGAGGTGGCCAGAAGCGTAGTCTTTGATAGGATTAGCTATCCCCCTCTTATTCTGGCATTCTGCAGTTCAGTCCACCGTATGGCCCTTTACACATATACCCATGCATATGTAGTGTAGCTCCTTGCTTGCGAGTACTTTGGATGAGTACTCACGGTTGCTTTTCTCCCTCTTTTCCCCCTTTCCTTTCTACCTGGTTGTCGCAACCAGATGCTGGAGCCCAGGAGCCAGACGCCACCGTCGACGACGACTCCTAGTACACCGGAGGTGCCTACTACTACGTGCAACCCGCTGACGACGACCTGGAGTAGTTTAGGAGGATCCCAGGCAGGAGGCGTGTGCCTCTTTGGATTTGTATCCCGGTTTGTGCTAGCCATCTTATGGCAACTTGTTTAACTTATGTCTGTACTCAGATATTGTTGCTTCCGCTGACTCGTCTATGATCAAGCACTTGTATTCGAGCCCTCGAGGCCCCTGGCTTGTATTATGATGCTTGTATGACTTATTTATGTTTTAGAGTTGTGTTCTGATATCTTCCCGTGAGTCCCTGATCTTGATCATACACGTTTGTGTGCATGATTAGTGTACGATTGAATCAGGGGCATCACAGGCACGAACATGCTTAATACATCAACCGTACAAATCATAGCCATTGCATGTGGTATTGGTAAGATTTAGCTGGTCAGATCTTACCTGTTAATTCCTGGGGGTATTCGCAGGGGGGCTTCATCTGGGCCAGAGCCTGCACCATGTCGTCGGCGGCGGCAGAGGCGAGGTGTTCCTCCGGGTCAACACGCACAGTGGACATCGTGCCATGGACCGCCATCAGCTCCTGGCGGGGGGGATTTGGAGGCATGAGGATGTTTCACAGGCGCCATTTAAGCAATCAGGCCGGGGATGTGATAGAGATCAGTGGGTTACCTGACTGGATCCGAGCAAAACGTAGATGTGGTTGAAGCTGTGGTTGTGGCGGCGGCGGTTTGAGATGCCAGTAGGGGGAGGCGCGAGGGAGGGGGATACTGAGGGGAAGGGGATGTGGTTGCAGGAATAAATTATGAAATCGCGCGCCTAATGAAAATTCGGTGCAAAATTTGAAACTTGGGTGGGGGAAACACACAACACAGATGAACCGCGTAAAATACTCGTGTGCGAGAAAAAAGAAAGTTGGCAGATCCCGTCTCCAAAAAATGTACATGTGTACTTGATTTTTTCGGTCAATGGTACGCCTGGTTTATTACGAAATATCGCACAGGTAACTGACTTATGGGTCACTAACGCAAAAAACGTAGACGGGTACGGTATAGAAACCGTGTGTTTTGTGATCTTCTGATGATTAACGCAAAAAAGCACACTGGCACACATGCTAATCAATGCTCAAAGCCCTCAAAGGATGCTCTTACCGACATTGTACGTTAATACTACAAACTTAAAGTACTACTTGTAATTTGCTCTAATACTACAAACTTAAACTACTTCTCACATGCTGCAATCAGGGCATGCTGGCCAGACGCCGGCGTTCTCCTTCCCGGCCTTGTAGGCGGCAGCCCACCGTGCTTCAATCTCCGCCAAGCTCTCCTCACCACGGCGTGCAGCCTCTTTTTTCTTGCGGTGGCGGGACTCTCTTTTCTTGACTGCTTTCTGCCTTTTCCGCTCCTTCTATGCGGCTTTAGCCGCCTCCCGCCACCCATTCGGCCATGGCAGCCTCAAAGTCCGCCCATGTAACTGTCTGGCCGCTGGCGGCGATGAACTCGGTGTGGCGAGATGCCATCGCTTCCTTACCATGTGTGCGTTCGCGGGCGGCGAGGAACGCGGCGCGGCGGGATGCCATCACTGCCTTACCAGTTATTGTGCGCCACGGTGCCATGGACGACGCCTGGAGAGAGCTCTGGGATGGAGGGGCCGGGCAGCCGTACAGTGCGGTGGTATTCAAGAGCTCAACCACAAACGACAACAGAAATTTGGCTTCCCTTACAATTTTGCTCGTTCATTATCGCACACGGTTCATCTCCATCGCTTCCGGAAACAGTGTGTGCTAAACCTATTATGTGTTGCGTTATGATTGGTTGAAACCCCAGCCACACGGATCGCGCGTGTGCACCGTTGGATACGCCGTGATCGAACGGCATTCCACGTCCCTCACATCACACTCGTGCACCTGTAGCTGGATTGGATTTATATGCGCTAAATGCCTAGAAAATGCACTTAATCCCCTAAATATGGTAAATGAGCCCGGAAAAATGCCAAATTTGAACACGGTGATTTGCAGGGTGTATGTTCGTCGTAGAAAAAAACTCCAGGGCAAAGAACGAAGAAAATTTGGATTCCCATTCAATCTTTAGGATTTCCCTTTCGAAAGCATGGAACTTCCTTGGTGATGGTTCGATTTATGAAGGGCGTGCATGACAACATAAGCCAAACCTTCCCAAATTTTTTACCAAGGCATGGTGAGGTCATGACATGGCACCATGCCAGGCGTCATGTTTTTAAGCATTTATTTCATTTTTTCTATAGTTTAAAACCCAACAAACATACAATTGTGGTTGACTCTTGCCACACATTTCATCGAAATATCTGTCCATTCCTTCTAAAGGGCATGAGAAATTACTAAATGGCACGAGCATGGTTTTCTAGGCCGTTCTTGTGGACCCTTTCATGCATTGATTGTTTGAACTTGAATTATGCGCATTAATGCCTAGGAAATGCACATAATCCCCTAAATATGGCAAATGAACCCGGAAAAGTGCCAAATTTGAACACGGTGATTTGCAGGTTGTATGCTCATCATACAAAAAAACTCGTGGACAAAGGACAAAGGAAATTTGCCCCTTCAATCTTGGTCATTTCCCCCTTGAAACCGTGAAACTTCCTCGGTGATGGTTCAATTTATGAAAGGCGCGCATCACGACATAAGGAAAACATTCTCCAATTTTTACCAGGGCATGGTGAGGCCATACCATGGCACCACGCCAGGCGTCATGTTTTCCAACCATGTGTTTCATTTTTTGTATAGTTGTTAACCGAGTAAACGACGCGTTTATGGTTGACTATTGCCACACATTTCCTTGAAATATCTGGCCATTCCTTGTAAAAGGCATGAGAATGTGCTAAATAACACGAGCATGGTTTTCCAGACCGTTCTTGTGCACCTTTTCATGCACCGATTGTTCGAATTTGAATTATGTCCATTAATGCCTAGAAAATGCACATAATCCCCTAAATATGGTAAATGAGCCCGGGAAAATGTCAAATTTGAACACGTTGCATTTGAGGCGGTATGTTGATCGTTGGAAAAAAACTGAATGACAAACTAGGACGGAAATTAGGATTCCCCTTCAATCTTGGGGATTTTCCCTCTCGAAAGCATGGAACTTCCTCGGTGATGGTTCGATTTATGAAGGGCGTGCATGACGACATAAGCCAAACCTTCTCAAATTTTTACCAGGGCATGGTGAGGTCATACCATGGCACCATGCCAGGCGTCATGTTTTTAAGCATTTATTTCATTTTTTCTATAGTTGAAAACCCAACAAACAGACATTTGTGGTTGACTATTGCCACACATTTCATCGAAATATCTGTCCATTCCTTGTAAAAGGCATGAGAATTTACTAAATGGCACGAGCATGGTTTTCTAGGCCGTTCTTGTGGACCCTTTCATGCATCGATTGTTTGAACTTGAATTATGCGCATTAATGCCTAGGAAATGCACATAATCCCCTAAATATGGCAAATGAACCCGGAAAAGTGCCAAATTTGAACACGGTGATTTGCAGGTTGTATGCTCATCATAGAAAAAACTCGTGGACAAAGGACAAAGGAAATTTGGATCCCCCTTCAGTACTGGTGATTTCCCCCTCGAAACCATGAAACTTCCTCGGATGATGGTTCATTTTATGAAAGGCGCGCATCATGAAATAAGGAAAACATTCTCCAATTTTTACCAGGGCATGGTGAGGCCATACCATGGCACCACACAAGGCGTCATGTTTTCCAACCATGTGTTTCATTTTTTGTATAGCACGAGCATGGTTTTCCAGACCGTTCTTGTGCACCTTTTCATGCACCGATTGTTCGAATTTGAATTATGTGCATAATTAATGCCTAGAAAATGCACACAATCCCCTAAATATGGTAAATGAGTTCGGAAAAATATCAAATTTGAACACGTTTCATTTGAGGCGGTATGTTGATCGTTGGAAAAAAATGAATGACAAACTAGGATGGAAATTTGGATTTCCCTTCAATCTTAGTGATTTCCCTCTCGAAAGCATTGAACTTCCTCGGTGATGGTTTGATTTATGAAGGGCGTGCATGACGACATAAATCAAACCTTCTCAGCTTTTAACCAGGGCACGGTGAGGCCATACCATGGCACCATGCCAGCCGTCATGTTTTTCAAGCACATATTTCATTGTTCTATAGTTGATAACCCAGTAAATGACGCGTTTGTGGTTGACTATTGCCACGCATTCCATTGAAATCTCTGCCCATTCCTTGTAAAAGGCTTGAGAAATTACTAAATACCACGAGTATGGTTTTTCCAGACCGTTCTTGTGCACCCTTTCATGCACCAATTGTTTGAATTTGAATTACGTGCATTAATGCCTACAAAATGCACATAATCCCCTAAATATTGTAAATGAACCCGGAAAAGTGTCAAATTTGAACACGGTGATTAGCAGGGTTTATGTTCATCGTAGAAAAAAACTCATGGATGAAGGACAAAGGAAATTTGGATTCCCATTCAATCTCGGTGATTTACTATCGCATACGATTCATCTCCGTTGCCTCTGCGAACCGTGTGTGTTCACTCAGACATGCAAAAGGAAAAGAAAACCCTCGCCCACTTCGTCCCCACTCACTCGCCGCGGACTCCTCCGCAACTCTGCACCCTAAGCTCGACGGCTGTTGGCGGCGGGCGTAGGTCGCGCTCCAAATGGCACTGGATTTCGCCTCCACCGCTTTCCGCCACCTATCTGCACCGATATTCTAGACTCTGGTCGACTGGGGTTTTCTGCGGGATTGGGCCGGGGATTTTTCTCATGGAGAAGGTAATCAACTTAATTAGCGAAATATTCACTCATCTCTTATCGCAGTCCGTCCGTCGCTGTTAATCAACCGGCGGAAATCGTCGTGGAATCATTTTTGTTCTAGCTGATTCGTGGGTGTTCATTCATGTGTGCACAGTGCGAGCACAAATCGGGCAACTGTGGTCGTGGCCAGTCGGAAACGAAGTTCTATCTCACCATTCCGGATGACTTCAGGGAGCGCTCGGTATGTTCAATCTCAACCTACCACGGTCGGCATGGCCTAAATTTGTGAACATATACCGTCTGTTGCTACATTATCTATATATTTGCATCAAATCTTTGTTACATTATCTATTTTTAATTCTATATTTTTGTACTTTGCTTGCATCTATATATGGATATGTTCTATCAGTTACTCCCATATTTGCATCTTGCTCGGTTATTTCAATATATCTAATTTACGATCTTAATTTTCATTTCAAGCAGTACATCCCTTGCTTTGCAAGAACAGGAGTAGAAGGAAATCTTGGGCTTTACTTTGCTGATGACTCCCAGGATGTCATATTGACAACGCAACATGGATTTACAATGACGGTTAGCGTAAAACTTGATAAAGATGGTCACTCCTATTTTAATGCGGACCTTTGGAGAAAAATGTCTAAGTGTTATGAACTGAAAGCTGGCAATAAAATTCTAGTGCGTGCACCACAGCCTGGTCTAATTAACATGGATGTTTACTTCCCCAACGTCATCAGCCGATCAAAGTCTGATCGAGGTTAGTGTCCTTTCAACTTTCTCCATGCTGTCATATTACTATTTAAGCAACCAATTGATCACTATTTAAGCAACCAATTGTGATATCATATTCTGACTCCGTTCCTAGGCAGTAACAAATTCTGTTTACCAATTTATGCGCACTATATATTCTTCTGCCATGTTCTGAATAAATAATACCTTTCCACCTTTTAAGCAGGATATGTTGGATGCATAGTGAACGATCTGTATGTTACTAAGCGTACCAAATTTCACTGGAAGGACTTGAAGCATGTCATAAACTTTGTTGATAATCTGACAGAGATAGCACAGCGTATGAACGCTGGATTTTGGATGGGATTAATTAGACCTATGGTGCACACACTGAACAAGACCAATTGTGTGCACAAAGCGCTGGTAAAAAGTCTTATTTTAATGTTGATGCTCATAAACTATATATATCTTCAACGATATGTTACAATTGTTTTTTATTCTACATGTCAACAGAAATTGCCCCCTGTAGCCGTTCCTGGATCGATTTCCCGGCGTGGTCGAATTACACTTGTGCCTGCTAATAACGCCAAAGTGATTGCAAGGTACTGCATTTCCCGCAAAAATGGAACCATTCAAATTAACAAGTTCTCGCTTCTCGTGGCAATGCATCCATATTGGAAAATTGGAGACACTGTTCTACTCCTGCTCTACCAAGGCACAGGAGGGCTCTTCCTTTTCATTGACGAGATGCCGAGTCGCCGTGATCAAGCTGCTTCCAGTGGATAGTTGTGGTTGTTGGCCCTCAGCCTCTTAAAATGTGCTAGCTGTTACTATATATGTTAAGTATGTAGATATGGACCATATGGTTGTTGGCCCTTAGCCTCTTAAAATGTGATAGTTGTTACTATGTTAAGTATGTAGATATGGACCATATGGTTGTCAAAACCGTGTTACGAAGATCCTCCTTTTGTCGAATAGTGTAACCACTATATATATGTTACTCAAATGTTGTTACCCAAGTTCATAAATTTTCATGGAAAGTATTAGTATCGTACACAGTTCATTGAGTTTAAGCGTGTGCCCGATGTCCAGAAGGCATTTGCATATTAACTGTCCATATTGCAAATTCACACACATGTTCACATAAGGAAACGTATGTGTAACATACTAATCATCGCACACGAGTACTCGCAGACGCATCGTGTGCGATACTCCTAGCCACCGCAAGCAACTAGTTTGCATTTTTCAAAGTTTTTTGTACACACAGAATCACACACGAAGTAACTGTATTGACCGTCTGTGTTGTAATTTCTCATCGCAAACAGTTCATCCGAGTCGGCTGTTTGCCACGTATCACACACATCTTGTTTACACGACTCGTTTGTGTTCTTTTGGCTCATCGCAAACAGTTCATCCATGTGAACTGTATGCTGCATATCACACACATCTTGTTAAGTTGAACCGTTTCTGTTGTGTTCCCTAATCGAAAATAGTTCGTCTGAGTTAACCGTATGCCGTATATCGCACACACATTGATATGGCTGCCCGTTTCTGTTGTTCTACCTCATCGCAAACAGTTCGAATAGATTAACCGTGTGTCCTGCATCGCACACACACATTGTTATGGCTACCCGTTTCTGTTGTTCTGCCTCATCGCAGACAGTTTGAATGGATTAACCGTATCACCCGCATCGCACATGCAACTAAAATCTTAACCATGTTTGATGCAGCCATCATTGTAAACGTTTTGCACCTTTTTTGACGGTTTTTTTACACCACCGTTTGCGATTATTGCATTTGCACATAGTTTCGGCAAAGGGTCTCTGATCGTAGTGTCACATTAGCAGTCTCCTGCAGTAGTGCAACCTTGCCATCTTGCATGAGTACACACCCAATACCTCTCCTGGAGGCGTCACAGTACACATCAAAGCTGCGGTAGATGTCTGGAAGGGTCAAAACAGGTGCTGTTGTCAGTCTGGTCTTCAACTCATTGAAACTTTTCTCGTAGTCCTCAGTCCATTCAAATTTCTTATCTTTCTTCAGGAGCTCTGTCATTGGCTTGGCAATCTTAGAGAAACCCTCAACAAAACGGCGGTAGTATCCGGCTAATCAAAGGAAACTCCGGATCTCGGATACTGTCGTGGGTGTCGTCCAATCAAGAATGTCCTTCACCTTACTTGGATCCACGGCTATCCCTTCTGCTAAAAGAACATGCCCTAAAAATCCAACTTGCTTGAGCCAAAACTCGCATTTGCTAAATTTTGTGTATAGCTGATGGTCACGAAGTCTTTGCAAGACTGCTCTGAGGTGTCCTTTGTGCTCTTCTTCACCTTTTGAGTATATGAGGATGTCATCGATGAAGACCACCACAAACTTATCTAGGAAATCCATGAATACGTTGTTCATCATATGCATGAAGAAAGCAGGGGCATTGGTGATGCCGAAAGACATAATTGTATATTCATAAAGACCGTACCGGGTAGCGGACGCGGTCTTAGGAATATCTTCCTTCTTGATCTTGAGCTGGTGGTATCCGGTCCTCAAATCAACCTTGGAGAATACTTTTGCCCCACTGAGTTGATCAAACAAATCATCAATCCTCGGTAGTGGATATTTGTTCTTGATAGTGACATCATTTAGTTGATGGTAATCCACACACATCCGGAGACTGCCGTCTTTCTTGTCCACAAATATTGTGGGTGATCCCCATGGTGAAGAGCTTGGACGGATATAACCTTTCTGGAGCATCTCATCAAGTTGTTTCTTTAATTCCACTAATTTTGACGAAGGCATCCGATAATACTTCTTGTATAACGGTGCGGTCCTGGGCACAAGATCAATTGCAGACTCAAGCTCCCGGTCTGGCGGTATTCCTGGTAATTCCTCAGGGAATACATCTAGAAACTTACTGACCACATGAATTAATTCCAATTCTTCAGCTACAGCGGTGAAGACCATTTCCTTCTTGGGTATGCTTCTGCGGGCCTAGAATTTTGTGGTTCGACCTTCCTCACTTGTCAAGGTGACTTCTCTCGTCACACAGTTGATGCATACTTGATATTCGGTCAACCAGTTCATCCCCAAAATAATGTCGAACTTGGGAGACTCGATGACTATCAAGGAAGTTGGGAAGTGGAGTCCCTTGATATCAATTTCCAAATTATGGTAGGCCGGATTGCTTCTGAGCACGGATCCCGGGGATTGTACCATCATACTTTTTCCCAAAATCGAACAAGGAAAATTTTTTTGGGCAACAAAACTCCGCGAAATAAAAGAGTGGGAAGCCCCTGAGTCAAATAAAATTATTGCAGGTATGCTATTAACAGGAAACATACCAATGACGACCTCTGGGTCCTGGTGGGCTTCGTCTGCGGAGAGGTGGTGAACTTGCCCTTGGATGGTCCACTGGACACGGTATGGCCCCATGTGGTTGACTTGCGGCCAGAATGGCGCATTTCACTTGCCGTTCTTGGGACACTGTCTGGCATAATGTCCGGTTTGTCTACAATTGAAACACAAATTGTTGTGCTGACATTCTTCGTGCAACGGGTTGGTCACGACATTCTTGACTTGAGTAGTGGTCTTCTTAACATTCTGCTGCCAATTGGGTTTGTACTCAACCTGAGTCTACTGCCAAGTACGAGCCTTCTGCATTGGCTGACCATCCTTCTTAGGTTCAAACTTGCGCTTGTGTTTGTTATTAGCTGGCTTATTGTTGTGCACGAGCTTGTGTTCCCTTTCTGCAATGAGGGCCTTGTTTACCATAGTTTGGAAATCCGAGAAATCAAACATACTGAGAGTGCATCTGAGGTGCTGGTTTAGTCCTCCAAGAAATATGTCGATCTTTCTTTCTTCTGTGGCCACATCATAGAGAGAATAACGGGCCAAATGATTGAACTTATGCAGATAATCACTGACATACAGGCTTCCTTGGGTGAGCGTGAGGAATTCACGCTGCTTGACCTTCATAATACCAGCCGGAATATGATACTTGCAGAAATGATCCTTGAATTTAGTCCAAGTGATTTCTTCGTCCGGAGGACACATGGCTTTAGCATTATCCCACCATGTAGCGGCAGCTCCTTCAAGATATTGCATAGCGAACGGAACCTTGTCAGGTTCTTCAGTAGGAGCAATCTCTGGCTTTTTCTCAATGGTCCTTAACCAATCATCGGCTTCCAAGGGATCGATAACTTGACTGAAACTGGGAGGCTAGGTTCTCTGAAAATCTAACAGCTTGGAGTGATGACCATTCTGATTTCCATTGTGCCCAACCATAGCTTGTACACTTTTCAAAAACTCAATCAGATCGTTGTTCCTTCTTTCTTCAAACATTCGCATAATTTGTTCAGTGGAGGGCGGATGTGGCGGTGGAGGCGGTGGTGGAAAATACGGCTCGGGGGAATGCCCTGCCTGTCTTGCTGAGCGACGAACAGGGACATCCTCACAAGCGTGACTGCTGCTACCTCCCCGCGTCATCCTATTGTTTGTTTTTTCCAATAGAGAGCAACCGAGATGAGCAACATCCAAAAATGGGAAGAAAAGCCAGTGACAAACCCGAACGAAAAACAGCGAGAAACAAAGCGGATAATAAAAAGTTCCAACATAATTATACATACACTCATACATGAAAGATAAACATCATGACAGGTTCGACTACTCTCATACATGAAATGAAACATCATGACTCGTACGACTACATCCGTACATCAACATGACAACTGCGAATACTCGGACGCTCTAGTGCTCTGTCGGTCCTGCTAGGTCCTCTCCTGAAGCGGACTCAGATCCTGAACTGACGACGTTAACCGAGACCTTTGGGTTAAAGGTAACACTACAAAAAAAATACACTTCCGTGATGATACGTGTTTGTCACAGTAGGTCACGTTTTCTGTCATGCATGTACATCCATGACAATTTTATGACAGAATCAAGATAGTCATACATGTGATGTCGTAGAAGTGTTCCATGACATTACCAAAATTATCATCACGGAAGTGTCCACTTCCATGAAGATAAATCACGCGTCACAGAAGTGCTTTCGTCAAGGGTGACCGACACGTGGCATCCACCGTAACGGAACGCCTGTGACGCCCCCGATTTGACCGTACACTAATCATGCACGCAAATGTGTACGATCAAGATCAGGGACTCACGGGAAGATATCACAACACAACTCTAAAACATAAATAAGTCATACAAGCATCATAATACAAGCCAGGGGCCTCGAGGGCTCGAATACAAGTGCTCGATCATAGACGAGTCAGCGGAAGCAACAATATCTGAGTACAGACATAAGTTAAACAAGTTTGCCTTAAGAAGGCTAGCACAAAAGTAGCGACGATCGAAAAGGCAAGGCCTCCTGCCTGGGACCTCCTAAATACTCCTCGAAGCCGAACTCCATGTAGAATCATCCTCGGGATCTCTAGCTCCTGTACTCCAGTATCTGGTTGCGACAATCAGGTGTAGACAAGGGAAAAGAGGGAGAAAAGCAACCGTGAGTACTCATCCAAAGTACTCGCAAGCAAGGAGCTACACTACATATGCATGAGTATATGTGTAAAGGGTCATATCGGTGGACTGAACTGCAGAATGCTAGAATAAGAGGGGGAGAGCTAATCCTGTCGAAGACTACGCTTCTGGCAGCCTCCATCTTGCAGCATCTAGAAGAGAGTAGATTGAAGTCCTCCAAGTAGCATCGTATAGCATAATCCTACCCGGCGATCCCCTCCTCGTCGCCCTGTTAGAGAGCGATCACCGGGTTGTATCTGGCACTTGGAAGGGTGTATTTTATTCAGTATCCGGTTCTAGTTGTCATAAGGTCAAGGCACAACTCCGGGTCGTCCTTTTACCGAGGGACACGACTATTCGAATAGATAAACTTCCCTGCAGGGGTGCACCACATAACCCAACACGCTCGATTCCATTTGGCCGGACACACTTTCCTGGGTCATGCCCGGCCTCATAAGATCAACACGTCGCAGCCCCACCTAGGCTCAACAGAGAGGTCAGCACGCCGGTCTAAACCTATGCGCGCAGGGGTCTGGGCCCATCGCCCTATGCACACCTGCACGTTGCGTACGCGGCCGGAAGCAGACCTAGCCCCCTTAATACAAGCGCGAGCTTACGGTCCAATGCGGTGTGCGCCACTCAGTCGCTGACGTCAAAAGAGCTTCGGCTGATACCACGACGTCGGGATACCCATAACTACTCCCGCGTAGATGGTTAGTGCGTATAGACCAAATGGTCAGACTCAGATCAAATATCAAGAACTCGTTAAGCGTGTTATGTATCCGCGAACGCCGACCAGGGCCAGGCCCACCTCTCTCCTAGGTGGCCTCAACCTGCCCTGTCGCTCCGCCATAAAGTAACAGTCGGGGGCCGTCAGGAACCCAGGCCCACCTCTACCGGGGTGGAGCCACCTGTCCTTTCAGCCCCCTCATCAGAATCACTTGCGGGTACTCCTCGAGCCGACCCGACTTTAGTCACCACATGTGTCATGTATAAATGTATATAGTATATACCCGTGATCACCTCCCAAAGTGATCACGGCCCAGTAGTATAGCATGGCAGACGGACAAGAGTGTAGGGCCACTGATGGAACACTAGCATCCTATACTAAGCAGTAGGATAGCAGGTAAGGGTAACAACTGTAGCAACAATGACAGGCTATGCATCAGGATAGGATTAACGGAAAGCACTAACATGCTACACTACTCTAATGCAAGCAGTATAGAGAAGAATAGGCGATATCTGGTGATCAAGGGGGGGCTTGCCTGGTTGCTCTGGCAAGTAGGAGGGGTCGTCAACTCCATAGTCGAACTGGGCAGCATCAGTGTCGGTCTCGTAGTCTACCGGAGAGAAGAGGGGAGAAGAAACAGTAAATACAATGCAAACATAAGCATGACGATGCGTGACATGACAATGAACAGTGCGAGGTGTGTCCTAACGCGACAGTAGGTGGTACCGGCGAAGGGGGGAACATCCGGGAAAGTATTCCCGATGTTTCGCGTTTTCGGACAGACGGACCGGAGGGGGAAAGTTGCGAGTTCGATAGGTTAGGGAGGTGTGGTGGACGAACGGACTGCGTATCCGGATTCGTCTCGTCATTCTGAGCAACTTTCATGTTGAAAATATTTTAATCCGAGTTACGGATTAAAAGATATGATTTTCTAAAGATTTTATTAATTTCTGGAATTTAATTAATTATTTAATTTAATTCGAAATTTGGATTTATGACATCAGCATGATGTCATGCTGACATCAGCAGTCAACAGGGGTTGACTAAGTCAAACTGACATGTGGGTCCAGTGGGACCCACCTGTCATTCACTGTTTAGGTTAATTAGGGTTTAGTTAATTAATTACTGTTTAATTAAATTAAACAGGATTAATTAACTTAATTAATTTAGT
>NC_057814.1:542918489-542925505 GCF_018294505.1 Triticum aestivum
CGGCGTCCAGATCGAGACGGAGGGGAGTGGGGGAACGACGTGGGGGGGAAGAGTGGGGCGACGGGGTAGGTTAGGGTTTGGGTCGGGCGGTGGCCTGATAGGCCAGGGGCAGCAGGGGGGGTGGGCCAGTGGGCCGGCCTGGCCTGCCCAGTGGCCAGCTGGGCCGAGACCCAACCGGGGGGGGTTGTTTCCTTTTTTTGTTTTTTGTTTTGTTTTGCATTTTCTTTTATTTCTTTTCTTTCACCTTTTAATCCATTTTAAAATACTTAGGCATTTTCTAAAAAGGAGTTTTCTCCACAATAATTACCAGTGTATTATTTGGTACCCACCGAACATTTTTGTTTTAATATTTGAAAATCTTTACCGTTTGACTTTATTTTTAGTTTGAATTTCGAATCGATTTTGAACTAACACGAGATTAACAACAGTAATCGTGGTGACGTGGCATCATTAATGTAGGTTTACTGTAGCATAATTATCCGGGCGTCACAATTCTCCTCCACTATAAGAAATCTCGTCCCGAGATGTAAGAGGGAAGTAAAGGGGGAAGGTTCGGGTTACGAAATTCTAGGGAGCGTTCTTGGTCTTGGTTGTTCTTCTCGAAGAGGTTGATCCATTACATTGATGTCTTCATTCTGCTGTTTCAGGTCATCATGATAAAGTTGTCGTCCTCTCTTCGGGAACTCCATCGTACTTACGACAGAGTAAGGGGGGTATTCTGGAAGAACGGACTTCTGCAGGGTTTACTATCTGGTCAATATCATCGGGGAAGGTGGCGGAAAGTATCTCTCGAACTAAATCTTAAGAAAAGCCGAGAGTAAGTAAGAAAGTACCATGAGAAGTTTCAAACGGGTAGGCAATCGTTCGAAGCCTGAAACAAAGTTTGAAAGGTGTTCAAAGCAATCGGAATAAGTATTATGTCTGATGCCAGTATAGATCAGTAGGACGGAGGTCCGTGAATTACATACGAGGCCACGCGCGATGAAAAAAATTGGGAACAGGGGGTGCACAGGAGAGTCAGGTTTCGATCCTGTGGAACTGTGGGTTATGGGCCCACCATGTGGGTTAAAAGTAGGAAGGGCGGTGACATCTTGCACGATCATGATAGCAAGGCATGTCAGAGGGTAGCCTGTCAGTTATATGTCAGCAACATCGTCGGTACCAAGGGCGAGGGACGAAGAGAACCATTTTCCTGCTCGTTGAAATGAGGCGGACCATTAGGCAAAGTTCTCGTCCATCGGTGGTTACCGAAATGTCACCAACAATAATAACAGGGTCTTACTGACAGAGTTGTACACCGAGGTGTTTACATAAGCAGGAGAATATTACTGCTTAGATCATATAGATCACCAGAAAGGTTAAACCAAACAATGGAAAGGAAAATATGATTATTAGATTAAACAGAAGAATGGAAAGGAAAATGTGTTTAAACACATATTTCAAGGGTATATCCTTCCCAAGGACAAGCAGAGCATGATATCCATGACGTGATATAATGTAGAAAACTCTTTAGGTACGGGAGAGAAATTTCATGACATTACCCATACAACGGTGTGTGGATAATTGAGCAGGAAACAATTAGCTTTGGGCTTCAAATGTTCCTGTTTAAAATCAGAGTACCATAGACATGCTTCGAGATAGCATTGACATGGTCAACAGGTGAAGATCAGACTTTGGAAACAAAAAGGATCCATTAGGAACAACTTATAGAGTAAGTCTTACAATTTCCTCATGGAAGAATAGCTAGCCTTGCTAAAAAGTAAAACTTATAACAATAGGTCCTCCCGCCAGGTGTGTTAGGCATGACATCACCTTACCGGGTCATAAATAGGCCAATGTTATAACTCTTGGAAATATGTTCCAACCATCATATCTGACCGAGATTCAGATCTGATTGATGTCAGGATAACTCAGACTCAGGATCCCTGAGAAGAAAAGGTGCAACACAAATTGTCGAAATGACATCGAAGATTCTCGGGAGATGAACTATGGAAGCGAGTTCCGAACAAGGGTTCATAATTAAATCAAGGAGAAGTGAGGAGGTGACTGCTTGACTCAGCGACAATCCATTGAGATCTCCAAAAGATGGATTTCCACCACTATGTGAACAAGGAGATAACATTAGCTAGATCGAATGACTTAATGATGTATGCTCGAGGAAAACATACACAGTTAAACATTTGTTGAAATGTGCACCCGAAATATGCGCTAGGTAGCACGATCAATGTTCGAATGATGATTCATTAAGCCATAGACGTAGAATGAAACTATAGACCAATAATTCCAAAGCAATAGGGCAGCTAGAAGTTTAGAATTTACACATCACAGACCATTGGTCGGTATTCCTTTTAGAAACAACACGGGGACCAAGAAAGAATGGTGATGGTGAGAAGTATCACTGTACCAAGAATTTCTTAAGAGGTGGAGTAATGTTCACGACATTCTTGACATCAAAAATGGTAATACTCCACGGTACAACATAACATAAGTTGGATAGCAGGGGAAATCAAGATACATCACAAAATATGAACAAGTTCGTGTTGGGGGGAGGTAAGGATGTTGTCGATGATAACATAATTCATCGAGGGGCAAGGATGGTATTTCTCATCCTGAATTTCGACACACAACTTGGAAGAAGTCAAATTTGTTGACAATGATCACGACAAATTTGTCGAGAGGTTTTCAAGAAGATGTAATTGATCGACGATGACATTAAGTCAAAGGAATGATGAAAGCGAAAGGTTATTGGAACCACGGGTAGCACACAAACTCGGGGTCAAGTTTGTTGTTCGAGGTGAAACGATATGACGAGGAAAATGGACGTAAGCTTAGCATCATCGTCGAAAGTGGTGCTTCGGGAATAAGGACCAGGTAGCACAGTTAAAATCATCAAGATAATGATATAGCCAAACAGGCTAGGAATGACGCGATCGGGTACAAACTCGTAAGTAAGGAACATTACTAAAAGTTGTTGAACCGTAGTGCGGACTCGATTCAATTATCGGGGTACTCGAGTGATTAACCACTCAAAACCCAGGAGAAATAGTAATCCGTGAGAATGTAGTACTTGATGAAGAACTCATAAGAAGTTATGCAGTTCCAAGATAATCTCGAGATACCAGGGGGTAATACTCGACGACAAACCAAAGTAGAGGTTGGACTGGGGTATTGCTCTTACAGAAGACAAATGCTTAAATTTGTACGAGAAATGGTATTTAAAGGAGAACATGGTCGGAACGACGTCCACGGATACCAGATGAACTTATTACAAGGGGACAATTATTTTAAGAGAAGCTTCCATGATAAGGTATACATCGTGTCCATGGGCATGAACACAAAGTTCAAGGTCGACTCCCACTTCTCCAATGCATATCCTTTCATTTACTTCTTGCGTTCGATGAAGTTGTAGTGTTGAAATTTTATATGGCAAAATATCAGGAGAGTATGACTCGTGAAAACTTTCGAGTTCACACATATTAAGGAAGGCATAGGTTCAACCCATCAGGGCTTCTTAGAACATATACCACGAACTTCGGAGTAAATAATACAAGCTCGAAAGTAGAGTATGGTTCACAGGGCAGAGGATACAATTTACCAAAGGCATCATGTATCCGAGGAAAAGCTCACCAGCTTATTTAATATGGAGGACATTGTCGGATAAAATCCGACAAAAGGGTCTGGTGGTCCCCAAGGGATCTGATGTGAGCATCAGTAGTCAACCAGAGGAAGAAAGAATGCAAGGAGATTAGACTATAGAAACAACTGACTAACTCAAAAGCTCAAATGCAAAGGAATTATGAATTCCAAGACAAGGGATCAGAGGCAATGCTCTGATTAGGGAAGGATAAGTTGAATAGCCTTAGGGGTACAATCGATGACGATTTGATTGGTCGAGATCCAGCTCATGTTAAAGATGTCTGAGCCGGAAGGATGAATTCTAGGATCTGATTGAGGATTGCGAGCATTCGCATCATATTGAATCAATGGACTCAAAAATATAATGACAAAGGGTGCCAATAAGATTTCGAGGTTTATGGGATTAATCATAATGCTAGTAAGCAAGAATTTCAAGAGCAACAGGCTCCTGAAGATTTTCGAAAGATCGAATGATATTTTGAACACTTTTGTGAAATACTTGAATCAACTGGGGATGAGCGGATACTCGGTAAGTGCGAGGATTATCCGTAGGGGTATTCAGGTGACAAAGAACAGCAGGGTAGTAAGCTCAAGGGATTCTCGGAACAACAGAGAGAATTTTGAGGTATCTTGTAATAACAAGATCATCTGGGAAACATTGTATGAATGGCGAGTATACGTGGTTATCCATAGGAGTTTATCGATGAAAGGGAATTGTAAAAGCGATGAACACAAGTTCTCGGGTTGTCAGCGGAGAGTATCTTCAGGGTCTTCACGTGCAACAGACGATCATCAGTAATAAGGGGCTCTCCGGGTGAAAGTGATAACGAGATCCTAATGTTAGATTTAGTAAAATCATTTAACCCGAATAGAAGAGAGATCAGAGTCCCAGAGTATAGGCAAGGAGTAAAAGATCCTAATACCACCCAATGGCGACGTGGGCCCGTAAGACACACAGCCATGTTAGTAAAAGTTTTTGAAATGTCTAGACTCGACTTCGGCCAAGGAGTTGAAAAGGGGGATTCCTACAGGCAGTCGGCTCTGATACCAACTTGTGACGCCCCCGATTGGACCGTACACTAATCATGCACGCAAATGTGTAGGATCAAGATCAGGGACTCACGGGAAGATATCACAACACAACTCTAAAACATAAATAAGTCATACAAGCATCATAATACAAGCCAGGGGCCTCGAGGGCTCGAATACAAGTGCTCGATCATAGACGAGTCAGCGGAAGCAACAATATCTGAGTACAGAAATAAGTTAAACAAGTTTGCCTTAAGAAGGCTAGCACAAAAGTAGCGATGATCGAAAAGGCAAGGCCTCCTGCCTGGGACCTCCTAACTACTCCTCGAAGCCGAACTCCATGTAGAATCATCCTCGGGATCTCTAGCTCCTGTACTCCAGTATCTGGTTGCGACAATCAGGTATAGACAAGGGAAAAGAGGGAGAAAAGCAACCGTGAGTACTCATCCAAAGTACTCGCAAGCAAGGAGCTACACTACATATGCATGAGTATATGTGTAAAGGGTCATATCGGTGGACTGAACTGCAGAATGCCAGAATAAGAGGGGGAGAGCTAATCCTGTCGAAGACTACGCTTCTGGCAGCCTCCATCTTGCAGCATGTAGAAGAGAGTAGATTGAAGTCCTCCAAGTAGCATCGTATAGCATAATCCTACCCGGCGATCCCCTCCTCGTCGCCCTGTTAGAGAGCGATCACTGGGTTGTATCTGGCACTTGGAAGGGTGTATTTTATTCAGTATCCGGTTCTAGTTGTCATAAGGTCAAGGTACAACTCCGGGTCGTCCTTTTACCGAGGGACACGGCTATTCGAATAGATAAACTTCCCTGCAGGGGTGCACCACATAACCCAACACGCTCGATCCCATTTGGCCGGACACACTTTCCTGGGTCATGCCCGGCCTCATAAGATCAACACGTCGCAGCCCCACCTAGGCTCAACAGAGAGGTCAGCACGCCGGTCTAAACCTATGCGCGCAGGGGTCTGGGCCCATCGCCCTATGCACACCTGCACGTTGCGTACGCGGCCGGAAGCAGACCTAGCCCCCTTAATACAAGCGCGAGCTTACGGTCCAATGCGGCGTGCGCCACTCAGTCGCTGACGTCAAAAGAGCTTCGGCTGATACCACGACGTCGGGATACCCATAACTACTCCCGCGTAGATGGTTAGTGCGTATAGACCAAATGGCCAGACTCAGATCAAATACCAAGAACTCGTTAAGCGTGTTATGTATCCGCGAACGCCGACCAGGGCCAGGCCCACCTCTCTCCTAGGTGGTCTCAACCTGCCCTGTCGCTTCGCCATAAAGTAACAGTCGAGGGCCGTCAGGAACCCAGGCCCACCTCTACCGGGGTGGAGCCACCTGTCCTTTCAGCCCCCTCATCAGAATCACTTGCGGGTACTCCTCGAGCCGACCCGACTTTAGTCACCACATGTGTCATGTATAAATGTATATAGTATATACCCGTGATCACCTCCCAAAGTGATCACGGCCCAGTAGTATAGCATGGCAGACGGACAAGAGTGTAGGGCCACTGATGGAACACTAGCATCCTATACTAAGCAGTAGGATAGCAAGTAAGGGTAACAACTGTAGCAACAATGACAGGCTATGCATCAGGATAGGATTAACGGAAAGCACTAACATGCTACACTACTCTAATGCAAGCAGTATAGAGAAGAATAGGCGATATCTGGTGATCAAGGGTGGGGCTTGCCTGGTTGCTCTGGCAAGTAGGAGGGGTCGTCAACTCCGTAGTCGAACTGGGCAGCAGCAGTGTCGGTCTCGTCGTCTACCGGAGAGAAGAGGGGGGAAGAAACAGTAAATACAATGCAAACATAAGCATGACGATGCGTGACATGACAATGAACAGTGCGAGGTGTGTCCTAACGCGACAGTAGGTGGTACCGGCGAAGGGGGGGAACATCCGGGAAAGTATTCCCGATGTTTCGCGTTTTCGGACAGACGGACCGGAGGTGGAAAGTTGCGAGTTCGATAGGTTAGGGAGGTGTGGTGGACGAACAAACTGCGTACCGGATTCGTCTCGTCATTCTGAGCAACTTTCATGTTGAAAATATTTTAATCCGAGTTACGGATTAAAAGATATGATTTTCTAAAGATTTTATTAATTTCTGGAATTTAATTAATTATTTAATTTAATTCGAAATTTGGATTTATGACATCAGCATGATGTCATGCTGACATCAGCAGTCAACAGGGGTTGACTAAGTCAAACTGACATGTGGGTCCAGTGGGACCCACCTGTCATTCACTGTTTAGGTTAATTAGGGTTTAGTTAATTAATTACTGTTTAATTAAATTAAACAGGATTAATTAACTTAATTAATTTAGT
>NC_057814.1:542926554-542932296 GCF_018294505.1 Triticum aestivum
GACGGAGGGGAGTGGGGGAACGACGTGGGGGGGAAGAGTGGGGCGACGGGGTAGGTTAGGGTTTGGGTCGGGTGGTGGCCTAATAGGCCAGGGGCAGCAGGGGGTGGGCCGGCTGGGCCGGCCTGGCCTGCCCAGCGGCCAGCTGGGCCGAGACCCAACCGGGGGGGTTGTTTCCTTTTTTTGTTTTCTGTTTTGTTTTGCATTTTCTTTTATTTATTTTCTTTCACCTTTTAATCCATTTTAAAATACTTAGGCATTTTCTAAAAAGGAGTTGTCTCCACAATAATTACCAGTGTATTATTTGGCACCCACCGAACATTTTTGTTTTAATATTTGAAAATCTTTACCGTTTGACTTTATTTTTAGTTTGAATTTCGAATCGATTTTGAACTAACACGAGATTAACAACAGTAATCGTGGTGACGTGGCATCATTAACGTAGGTTTACTGTAGCATAATTATCCGGGCATCACAACGCCGTTAAGCTATCGGGTCCGGTTTTGGATCCGATAACCCGTTAACAGCCCGGGCCAATGGGGATTTTCCACGTGTAAAATTCTGATTGGCTGACGGAAACACGCGTCAGCTCCGCGTTGGCACAGGTGTCACTCCTCCAATGGGCGGGATGCGCCTATGATATGTTGACACGTGGACCGGCCCAAAAGTGGCCCATAAAGTTTAAATGGGCCGGCCCAACTAAAGGCCCGCAAGATTTTGCGGACCATAATGGGCCGACCCAGCTAAAGGCCCACGAGATTTTGTGGACCATAATGGGCTGGCCCAGCTAAAGGCCCACAAGATTTTACGGGCCATAATGGGCCGGCCCAGGTAAAGGCCCAAGAGATTTTTGCGGGCCATAATGGACCGGCCCAGGTGAAGGCCCACAAGATTTTTGTGGACCATAATGGGCCGGCCCAGCTAAAGGCCCACGAGATTTCGCTGACATTAATGGGTCGGCCCAGCTGTAGGCCCACAAGATTTTGTGGACCCTAGTAGGCCGGCCCATTAACTGGCTGCCATGTTTTGGGCCAAATGTCGGCTCATATTTGATCTGGTCCATTAATGGACTGCCACGTTCTGGGCCTAACAATGGCCCATATGAGATCCGGCCCGTTAAAAGCCTACCACATTCTGGGCCAAATTACGGCCCAGATCAGGTCCGGCCCTTTAAGAGGCTTTGGGCTAAATTATGACCCATATCAAATTCGGCCTGTCAACTGGACGCTATGCTTTTGGGCCCATTTAGTAATTCGGCCTGATATTAGTTTCGGCCTATTAAGGGCCCGTTTAACATTTCGGCCCTATATTAATTTTGGCCTGTTAAAAGCCCGTCATATAGTTGGGCCTAACTACGGCCCGGTTTGCATCCGGCCTCTCGCAGCTGATAATCTGATTGGGCCAAACAAGGACCGAGAAAATTTTGGCCTGTTAAAAGCCCGTGATTTGATTGGCACAATCATGGGCCGGGGTACATTTCAGGCTTCTGCCGGCCCGTGAGCTATTCGGCACGTTTCAGGCCCAACCTACTTCTCAGCCTCCTAAAAGCCCATTGAGTTTTCTTGCGAAAAGAGGGCCGGCGGTTTACTCGGCCTATTAAAGGCCCGAATCTACTAGTGGGCCAGTTTACATTTAGGCCTTCTAACGGACCAAGATGACGGGGCCCATGATGCCGATCATACATCGTGATTGCATGACGGCCCGATTATGTACCGTAATTTTACGGTTTGGCCGGTTTACTGTGAAGACATGATATATATATATACAGTAAAATAACTGCAGCATCGTGAATAAGAAAAATGCTAGACTATACAATAAAGAAATTACGGCATATTACATCCACTGGGCATCAAAGTTCGCCACTATGATAATAAAGCACAAGCAGACAATAGATTACATACACGGGGCATCAAAGATCGCCACCGGTGCAACTAAACACGCCGACAAAATAATATACAAAACTGACAGCACTTCAATAGAGTTCAAGAAAGGTTAGCCCTGCTGGGGAGCTGTAGCGCAAGCAGCTGAGCAAGCTGATGAGACTGCGCTTGTTTAACACTTATATCCTCCTCACTCTGAAAGATAAACAAGCAGACAGATGACAGGTTTTGCACATAAAAGTATCAGTGCTGACAATTCATCACATTTCTTACTGACGAATAAAGTGACATAGTTTAAAATTGCATTAACACAATATGGTATTGTTCAGGTCAAGACATGGCAGGAAATGACATTGTGAAGGAGTTGGCAGCTTCACAACACCACTCGATTACAGATCAAGAACTCATAAGTATCAATGGTTAGTGTGCTTTCAATTTATCCCATTTCAGATTGGCAAATGAAGAGACAGTTTAAATAATAGTAGAATGATATGACATTGTTCATAGTTAAGACATTGCAGAATATGACATTGTGATGTAGCGGGTAGGTTCACCACACCACAGGATTATGGATCAAGAACATAAGCATACATGCAGTGCAAAAGAAGATCACTTTCTCTGTATAGTTTAATTTACATGGTATGAAGAAGGAACTTGGTTGTACAACTGAAAACTTAAATTGAGAAGGACAAACTTTTGTTTATGAACTACATAATAAACTTTAAACATGCAATTTCATGCAAACACCAAAAATAAACAGTTCTTGCAGTCATGCCTAACCAAATATACACAACAAAGTTTGAAGGCTTGAGAAGGACAAACTTACATTATTGGTGAAGGCAGGCTCTATAAAGCCCTTGTCCATGCTGATGGGGGGGCAATTCAAGAAGTTTACCACAGAATCTTCTTCATAAGCATTGCCTTTATTCTACATTTTGTTAAGAGTAAATATAGATGTGACAATATAAGATAAAATGGAGAATATCTAAGATAAGATGAAGAGTGATGCTACATAACCAAGTAGCTATAAATGTAAGTACAGTGATACAGGCAAAAGGTACAGCCAAGAGCAATGCAGAGCTAAACTTCTTCAGTACCATCGGTGTTATCCAACCTTATGCTAAGAGTAAATATAGATCTTATGTGTAGAAAATGGAGGGCAAAGGAAAATAAGCTGCAGAGTGATGGTACATGTACAACTACCTGTCAATATAAGTACACTGATAAAGGAGAGCAGGTACTTACAAGAACAATGCAGAGCTAAAAAAATTCATTGGCATTGGATATATTCTACACTAATGTAACCATTCATACAGATCAGATAATTTGGATCGAACAATTGATAAGCAAGCTATCATGCATACTGTTGTCACATAATGAACCAGGTATGTATGCAAGTATGGTGATACAGGACAATAGGTACTAACAAGAGCAAAGCAGCGGGCAGCATATTTGCGATATTCTGTCATTCTTTTCAAACCGGAATTCTTTTTCGAGCAGATTTCTTGCAAAAAAGATCCGTAAGGCACATGCGGAAAAGTAGAAGTTCAAATTGTCACGCGGTATCGTAGACAGTACCTCATCCTCGGAACGAGACCAGTGCATAACAAGGTTTTTCCATTCAATGTCTTCTAAATTTAGCACATGAGACTTCACCAGAAATTCGTTTATAGACTTGCCATCAAAGTGTGATTTCCTCAGGTAACACCGATACTGCTACAATGCTTCCTTGAAAAGCGCAAGCAAGCTTTGCTCGTCATGACTATCCAGATTGACCCTCGCCTACCTACAACAATGTAATGTAAATCATTGATGTGTTCAATCAGCAGAAAACAGGAAAATAATCACCATGAATAATAGCACTTACACGTAAGTGGGACAAGAAGATGTGAAAATGGTGTTTGTCTTCACTATAATCTTCCCATGATGGGAATATATGCATGTAGTCCCTAACAACATTGAAAGCATTGTCTTTTAAACTGGGAATAACTGGAATGGGGTTCCAATCTGCAGGAATTGGCCGTCTCTGCAGTTGGGATAGGTCTTCGGCCGATGGACTTGCTGTACTTTTTGCTGGAGTGGGATTGTGGTACGGCTGGTGCTATGGCAACTAAAATCGGCATACCTTTTGCTGGAGTGCAGGTCCTGTGTGGTGCGGCTAGTGGTGTGGCTAGTGAAGTATGGGTACAGTCTGCTGGAGTCGGTCCTACATTTTGTGTCACTGGTTGTACAGCCAATATAAGTGGGGTGCTGTCTGATTTCTCCGGCACAACCACGTTTTTCAAGGACTTTGCTGGTGCTCCTTCAGGTTCGGCAATCACCCTCTTCCTTTTTGATGTCTGATGCACAAGAGCAGCATTTGAGTGGAAAAACATGGTATGATGACAGATGGAATATGTATTGATAATGGATGGGCATGGCATCTCGACATATATGATGAGTAAACTAAGCATATGGTGGTGCAAGAAAGTAGAAGAAATGCAAGACAACATATGCAAGATACGCGAAATCAATAAAACCTTGCCAAATTAGAACAGCCACCTTGATGGGTGAACAGGACAGGCCATCTGCCTTTGACTCCTCGAGGATAGAATAGTCATTAGGATCATATTTTGAACAAGAATCAACAGGTGGGGAGCGTATGAGTTTCATTGCATCCAGAATGGCACTCAATGCCTTGGTGCCAATTTGGTAAGTCATTGCGGTGTTTAGCTTCAAGAGTGGACTGCTGCTAGTGCGACACAAAGCAGCTACACAGATCATAGTGTAGATATAACGGGAAAACCGTAAGCATCAGAGTAAAATCAGCAAAGTGGAACTTGCTGGTATATATGTGCTAGTATTGCCGGTACGGTTAGAAAGGCTTCAGATACCAGCTCTCCTCAACTGAAGGTGCGGTACTGTTAATATCAGTGTAACTCTCAAAGGCGACACAGCTCCCCGCATTTCCTTGCTATTCTTATAGGATTCAAGTGGGCATGCCACTACAAATCCTATTCCCATGTTTAGAAAATCCTACGAATCAAAGAGGCCCGAAGAGTTCAAAGTGTCCATACCAACCGACCGTATAGACCTCTACACTGCAAATGTCCCTGCTCACCTTCACTACAAGGAACATACTGTACTACTATCATACTCCCTCCGTTCCAAAATATAAGTCTTGGTAGAGATTTCCACTCTGGATCACATACAGATGTATCCAGACACATTTTAGAGTGTAGATTCACTCATTTTGCTCCATATGTAGTCCATGGTGGAATCTATACAAAGACTTGTATTTAGGAACGGAGAGAGTACTTATTAAAGAAGAACGGAAGAGGAACATGCTAAAGAAGAGCAAGCAGATTTTGGATAATAAAATGTTCGTTGCAGAGTGCCCACACATGATGAACCAGAGTGCATTAAGAAAGCAACTCCCTGCTGTCTCTCTATATGTGGTGCACGTGCTTTTTCGAAAGTAAAGTAGGAACATTAGCTGACCAATTAAATGTTATCTGTTTTAGTAATATCAGCACCATATCAGATTCGTACTTGAGCAACAAATTTGGGATTATGAGTGGCACGTTGTTTAGCTTGATGGATTCAGGAGCAGTGCTAAGCAGGTATGATGATGGTACTGAATATAAAGGCATGTCTGCATGCAAGTCGCGTGACTTTTGTCATTTGGGTCAGTCGACCATTTCAGGCGGTTGGATGAAGACTCTACGTCTCCTAACCCTTCTTCTTCCTCGTCTCTGATTCTTTCCATACAGAACACCGCACGGGCCACCGGCCGGACCACTGGCCCCCACAGCCTGTGTTCCTCCGCCGCCCCACCCCTACCCCCGCCCCCACCCGCGTCAAGTTTTCTTCATTCGGTGAGGCC
>NC_057814.1:542932689-542947635 GCF_018294505.1 Triticum aestivum
AGTCCCCACCCGAGCCCCTTCGTTCGCACCGGCGAACTCCGGCGAGCTCTGAAAAATCGACTGACCCAATTTTGAAATTTAGTCTACTTCGATTTAACTAGTGTGGAATATAAAAGGGGAAAACCATAAGCATTGGGAGTATAGTGTTGAGCGTGCCATGGCGGATCTAAAGGTGCAAACCGGACAAAGGCAAGTTCGCAACCAATGTTTGCTTTCAACTAGCAAGTAAGTGATGGACAAGAAATCAGAGTAAAGCAGTGGCGAAATATTTTCTTGCTGCGATAAATAAGTTGAGCAGATACGAAAGAGTACCGCCTCTGGTGCGGCGCCGTGTATGCATCTGCTGAGAATTTGATGGTGTTGTAGTAGCGATGGCTGTCGGCGGCGTGGAAGCAGATCTAGGAGGGTAGACGGTGGTGGTGGGGCGCGGTGGATGAGACGGTCGTAGGAGCGGCGCCGGCATGGTGGACGACGGCGGGGATGAAGCGAGAGGACGGGATGCAAGGATCCTGGTCCAAAGCCGTGGATGAGAGAGGTCGATCTCTTGTAATGGACGAAGGCGTCGGGGTATTAGCTCCGGCAAGGTGGAGGAGGACGGCGGTGGATGGGGTGGCGGACGGAGGAGGCTGGGGTGGAGAGGGTGTTTTGGCACCCACGGAGTACGAATGGGGAAATGGAGGTGGAGAGGAAGGGGGAACCGTGTCTTCAGGGCGCGCTTGTCTCAAATGCGAGGAAATTTACAAACTTAGCCCCCGTTTCAAATTTCCTACATCACAGCAATACTAGTCGGTTGGGGATAGGACGGTAATCTTGCATACACCGAATATTTGCCGACGAGAGTTTGTTTTTGGCGCCCACCATGTATGAATCGGGGAGGGAGTCGATTTCGCCGAGGACACACTGTGTTTTGGCGCCCACCATGTATGAATCCGGGTGAGAGGCGGTTATGTCACGTTTGAGTGAAATTACAAACCTACCCCTATCAAAACCTATAGAAATCGAGCAGATAGGCTTTGCGTGGCAGGTATAGGCAGTAGTAATTTCCATCTCGCAGATTTTGGTTTCGGGCGGTTACTGCGACTTTCCCCGCTTCGTTCAAATTTTGGAGAGTGCACGTTTACCGTGCCAACTCAATTCGAATCTCGTTTGTATTGGAATAAAATTCTATATACATCATTTTTTATATATACTTTCAAAAGCACAACAAAGAGTTCTGCTCCTTTATATGTATAATATGATTTACAAATACAATGATCTTAAAATCATAAGGTTGAATTCAAAAAATTAAACCAAATTATGTTCTACTAAAAATGTATGGATCAGTAATATCTACATATTAAATAACATAGATGCACGTGAATTCATATGAGTATGCATGTTTGATAGATCAATTTTGGTTTTGGATTACATGTATCATCATCTCGAATTCAAATATTTGAATCCCTTTTATGTTCACTCCTTTCACGCCCATCTCTCTCGCATGCATGCTCCTTCATGTAGCTATCACTCTCTTTTCTCCAGCTCACCCGCATGCTCACTTCATGTTTCTCCTATCCTCGCAAACATGGTCTCTCGACGTCTCCCTTGAGAAGTGTCACACTCTCCCTATCATTATACATTACACGGTTTTCATTATCTCTCACGTCTCTACCGTTCTCTCGTATCACTAGGTACCTAACATTTCTTTTTCACCACCACACACACAGTCTCCACTCGTCTTTCACTTTGTCTTTCTCTCTATGGGATTCTCTCACACACACTATATGTCTCTAGATATGAATCATACCACTAAAATTACTCTCTCTCTCTCTCTCTCTCCTGTAGACACAACATTTGTTGCGGTCAAACTCCCCGCCCCCCTCTCACACACACACACACAACTCCTGCTTCCACTCCCCTTCCCGACTACTGTCTCTCTCTCATACACACACAAAACTCTCGCTTTCGCACCCCCGACTCGTATTTCTCTCACAAACATTTATCGACTAGCCTCTAGATAGGTTTATACACCCGCACACTCGTGCTTCCACTATCGCATACATGTCTCTCTCCCGCTCCTTGTATCTATGTAGATTTTTCTTCCCTTCTTGAGACACGCCCTCTCGATCGTGCACACACACACACACCATCGCGTCATTTTAAGATAATACCTCTCGCACACACACTCTTTGTGTCTTTGTCACACATGCACTCCGTCCTCCTCCTCTCTCTCTCCCTCTCTCTATCACACACATGGGCTTTTTGCAACAACTAGCAAGATGCCCATGCGTTGCACGGAACATGAAGATGCATTTGTATGAGTAGTTTATCTTGTGGGAGAAAAGGATGAACAAGGGAAGGCCTTATTTGCAAGTGTGGAGATGGGTGTGGGTATCTTTTTGCAAAATTGCCATAGTATCCTTCCTATCCGTCAGATATAGATCGGACGACCTATATTGCAGGATGGCAGGCACACAATCATCACCGACTATGCTTTTTATAAGAGTAGGGATAAAAAACAGAGTTGGTGATGATGGTAGGCCTACCATCCTGCAATATAGGCCGTCCGATTTATATCTGACGGATAGGAACGAAACTATGGCAATTTACCCGCACTCCTCTCCACATTTGCAGATAAGGCCTTCCCTCGTTCATCCTTTTCTCCCACAAGATCTTGATGTTCCGTGCAACGCACGGGCATATTGCTAGTAAGAGTAGAAATTAGACATATACCACTTCTGGAATCTTGAAACCAACAACATTCCTCCCTTATCTCATCAAAACCGCCAAAGGAATATATTTTGAGTGAAACATCACATTTTTTTAGTGATATACGTATTTCAAAACTAGACTTTTTTTCTATAAAATCGGTGAATGTGTATTAATCTACTCTGATCGTGTGGCAACGCATTGGCACATTGGTAGTAGTTATTATAATTTTTTGGACACCAGACAAACGGTGGAGTACATATACGAAGAGAAGAGGCGCACGCACACAGTCGGTCTCTCGCTGTCTCGCACACATGAGTGTTATGTAAAGGCAACGTTAACAAATAAACCCTAAAACCCTAGGTGCACGATTGCTGCATTCGCGGGTACCGGGTACGTGGTGGAGCGCACCTTTGTAGGAATAGTCAGCTCGTGTGATAATTTGATCCGTAGGAGTTGATGGTCGGGACCACAGGTGAACGACTTGGAGGCGGTGGCTCGCCAGTTGCCACAGATCAAGTAGCCATGTTTAAAATATCAATTTTTTAGCGGGGTTAAGAGTTCCGATTTTCAATGGCGCGTTATAAGTACTAAGTAGTTTTTAGAACGATTGGTATGGAGCAAAAATGGAATTCATAGTACTACGTACCTCCTTGGCGTATGGTTGTATGGGTTTATGTTGCGAGATGTTGAACCTGGTAGTTCTAGGGCAAATACTATGGTTTAGATTTAGATGTTGGTTTTCAGTAATGAAAATCGAAAGGGGGGAACCCTTCTTTGATTAAAAAAACTACTACCTCCATTCTGGTTTACTAGTCCCGATCATATTTTGGGTCAAAGTTTGTCCACGAATTTTACTTGTAATATGTGAATGGAAAACGAGATTTTGTTATACGCAAACAAAAAAGGACTGGAGGGAGTGATTGCTCTGACACGGACTCGACCTCTCATAGCGCAGGCATTGAACCGGCGCGCCGGCCAAGAGGGCCCCACTCGCTGCAGGCCCGGCTGAACACGCCTCCTCGCCGCATGCAATCGGCTTCAGACTGCCCCACCTGCCTTCATTGAATCCACGCGTGTGCCGGCAACACGTCCTTCCGCGAGCTGGCCGGCATTTGAGAACACAAAAAATGACCAAAATATAATTAATTACGCATGGTCTTGACTTGTTGTGCTCGCACTGGTAGCAGGAACTAGAGGTTTTTCTTTATTCATAACTCTCCTCAATTTTTTTTGGCTTTGAAATGAATCATGGTTGTGGACATTATGTATGAATGTGAAGATATCTGTGAACATGAGTTTGATGTAGAAGTTGAACTTGGAATGTCGGGCTTGTGCGTGAACTATACCATGTCCAATGCTTCGTTTGTTATTGTTTGGAAAGTAATTGTTGTTATTACATGACCCGAAAAAAAAATATTTTGTGCCACATCAATAGATGCACGGACATCACAACAGGCATGCTGACTGGATAAACATTTGAAGCTAGCTACTATGAAGGAAATTTTGTATTGACAACAGTTTTAGATAGCAGGAGATGCCAAGCCTGCTCTGCCTCTGCTAGCTTATTTCTGGCTTCTTCCATCTCTTCTTTGGCATGGGTGAAGAGAGCATCTGATTGCTCTTTTCGCTTCTTCAGTAACTCAGCTACATTCTCAAGGGCTGCTGCACGCTTTCTTTCAGCCTTTACTAGAGCCACGAGGACACGAACAGCTGACGACTCCACCTAGCTTGTGTGTAATCCAGCATCATCTGGGAATTTGCACCTTGTGTCTAATCCAGCATCATTAGCGAACTGCCACCTTGTGTGTAATCCAGCCTCATTCTGGAAACATGATCTCGAGGTTGACCATACTTCCCTCCTCGCAGGAACTGCATCCTGACATGAAGTTACTTCTTTTTGAGATCAATACTCAGAGCAACCCAGATCCATTTAGTAGAAGCCTGATAAACAGAACTGGGAGAAGTGAATTCAAAAGGAAAAAAAATAAAAACAGACTACAAGGTGAGAACACCCACTTACTACATCAAGCTAAAAATGAAAGCATTAGGACGATTAAGACTCTTCTTATGACGCATCGAAGAACACGAGGCTTAAGAGAAACAGAAACTACAACATATACACATCGAAGAACACGAGGCTCAACGAAAGTAATTGAAAGGGTGTTACTTACCAAAGCTTGTTTTATAGGTTCGGTGCAACTCCTCTTTAACTTGCCATGCTCCTTGAAGATGTCCCCAATATCCCGTGTTTGGTCTTCATTGCTCCTCTGCATGTTCGCACTCGTGGTTTTAAAATCTCAACATGGAAAGAAAAATATACTACTAGTAATACTCACGCATCTTGTGGGCAACATTAAAGCACTCGTCTGCCATGTTAGAGCATCTCCAACAGAATCGCAATGCGCGGTGCTTTAAAAAAGCGTTTATAGTGCTGAGATCGAGAAGTAGAGATAGAGAGTAGAGACTAGAGAGTAGAGGATAGTTCTCAGCACAGATAGATAAAAAATAGATTATTCAACTACTCCTCGTCGTCCGACTCCTCCTCGGTGATGTCCTCCTCCGACGTCTGACTATAGGCGTGAAGATATCGATCGTCGTCGGACCCAGGGTGACGCTGCTCCTAGCCTCATGTTGAATTGAGCGTCCGCTTTTCGCCTACGCTTGTCCTCGCGATAGGCGGCTCGCGCCGCCCTCCTCTTATCCCTCTCCGCCCTCCTTTGCTCGTAGAACTCACGCTCGTTGATGATGTCCTGCGGGAAGCGTTGGCGCCACAGCACAATGGCTTCATCGTCCATCTCGGCGATGCCGAGACGGTGCTCCCGCCTCCGGTTGTCGCGACGATCCTCGTCGGTGATAAGCCGCGGCAGAGGCGCGAGCTCCTGTGCCCGCTCCCGTGATGGCACGTTGGGGAAGTTCAATGTTCTATGAGGCCACCGGAGGTGCCACGCCGCCGCGTCGTACGCGCGGGCGGCCTCATTGGCGGTGACGAAATTGCCGAGGCCGAGGCGCGTCCCGCGGAACCAAATCTCGGCGGAGAAGCCGCCGGAGGGGCGCGCGCGAACGCCGCGGTATCCCTAAGTTTCCCAGCGATGCGGCGGCATGGTGGCGCGGCGGCGGCGAGGCGAGAAAGAGCGGGGAGAGAGCGGTGGCCAGGAACAGAGCAGGGAGAGAGCGGTGGCAAGGCACAGAGCGGTGGGAGGGCGTTGGATTTTATAAAGCGCGCCGGACGACGCAAGCCAAAACTAGCGCACGCCCGGCCACTTTTTCCCGCGCGCGCGCAATCCTTTCCCAACGTCTCTGCTATCTCTACTCTCTTCTCTACTGTTATATTTATTTTATATTTAATATTTATCTCTACTTCTCTACTCTCTACTTTTTCCCTACTCTTATAAAAAACAGAGTTGGTGATGATGGTGTTCCTGCCATCCTGCAATATAGGCCATCCGATTTATATCCGACGGATAGGAAGGAAACTGTGGCAATTTGGCAAAAAGATACCCACACCCCTTTCTGCATTTGCAAATAAGGCATTCCCTCGTTCATCCTTTTCTCCCACAAGATAAACTACTCATACAAATGCATCTTGATGCGTGCAACGCATGGGCATCTTGCTAGTTCTAAAAAACTTTCCATCATTTGCCACACTACTGGTTGCAGATGAAAAAACTACCCAAGCACAGCACGATACAAGAGCGACGCACAATCACAAGCTGACTGTTGGACAATGGAGGCTATAACCAATTACTTGTACAGGAACAATAGCACCCAAGAAATTTGAAGGGTAGGTATGAACAGAATTGGAACTACACATGTACTGCTAAGTGATTCAATACACACATTACCAATCGAGGAGGAGAACGATGGTCGCGGCGGCCTCTGTGAGTCATGGTCGGCAATGGGAGTCAGTTCATTGTCCACGATGGTGGTGCTTCTCCGCTTGGCGTCGGCTTCCGGGAAGCAGATCCGAGACCGTGGAAGACGGTGCCGGGGAAGAGGCTCCGTGTACGACGACGACGGTGGACCGGCTCCAGTGCGGCGTACAAGGTCGTCGATGAGGCAGATGCGCTGCGGTAGACGAGTGCGCCGATGTAGAAGGGGAGGAGCACGAAGGCTGCGGTGCCGTGGAGAAGTCTATTTTGCGGTGGGGATAGAAAATGGGGAGTATTCAGGTGTACTAATCTGGGTGCCGGGGTGGGGTTGGCTGAGTAGGGTGAACCTGAAGTTACGAAACAGCCCCTACCAACCTCCGTAGGCCTGTTCCGAAGGCTATGATGGTAACTTCCCACTACTCGAATCAGGGTCGGGGGAGATTTTCCCGCCGACCTCAAAATTTTGTGACACTGAACTCCCCGTGTGGCGTGTTGGGTGATTCGGCTAAGCAACTAGCGAGTAGTACTGGTAAACTCTGCATATTAGGTTTGACCGAGGTCAAACTTCCTAAAGTTTGACCAAGTTTATAGAAAAATATAAACATTTACCATAACAGATATGTATGATGTGAAAGTACATTCAATAATGAATCTAATGGTATTTATTTGTTATTGTATATGTTAATATTTTTTGTTATAAACTTTCTGAGAGTTTACAAAACTTGACTTTGACCAATGCTAATACGCGGACTTAAATAAAAACGGAGGGTGTACACATTTGTTTTCTTAGTATGTAGTGAATTAATCATTTGTTGAAATTGTGAAATAAATATATTAGGCTACTGACTTCGAATGTAATGGTCTATACAATTCAATAGTTACCATCATTTTCGAATTCCAAGATGTATACGAGGTCTATAGTACTTCACAACATGCTCAAACTCGCATAATCCCAGTCAAATGACAATCAAAATGCATTTCATAGTTATTACTTTGTAGGATGCAACAAAACCAACAATAACTCTACATCAGCCATTATAAAAGCAACATTTTGAACATATCCCAATGTGTGAATGAAACGTGCGGAGAGAGCTTGCGAAGATGGAGCAGATAGGGCGGGAAAGATTGTATGTATGTGGACAAGAGAGTAGCAGACAAACCTAACGAAACAGAGAGAGGGAGATAGAGAGAGAAAGAGAGAGGAAGAAGTTAGGTCTGTGAGAAAGATGGAGACATGTAATATACGTGAGATGCGTGTGCATCCGGATTCTGTACATGTGGAAGGAGAAGAGACAATAGGTTTGATGAGAGAGCTGGAAAAACATGGACGAGAGGGGAAGGATCTCATGGGTTGAGGGATTGATAAATTTGTTCGGGGGAGAGAGGGATTGGTAATTTTGTGCGAGAGAGAGAGAGGGTGGGGGGAGGAGTCAGTCAGCCGTCGTCACGTCATCCTGCTTCCAAATGGCCCCGCATTATCTAGTGCAGTGTGGTCGCCGTCTTCGATCTCCTCGATGCCCTCTTTGAAGATTGAGGTGTTGTGCATGCTGGGGTGCAGAGAAGCACAAGTGAGAGTGGTCGTCATATAACCTTGGATGGGGATGAATTGTGTGCCCGGGGGAGGGTGTGTGTGTGTGTGTGTGTGTGTGTGTGTCAGATATTGAGAGAAAACAAACCTAAGGAGAGAAATGTGTGTGTATGTGACGGAAAGCTACATGCTAAACAGGGTATTCACGAAGAGATTGTGCGTGCGAGATAGAGAGCGATGTGTGCGCCTTGAGGTGGGTCGGGGCCGGGTGAGGGTGTCAAAATGTGCGCGCTGATGCATGTGTTACATGCGATCGTGCGAGGGACGGACGAATCGAGAGAGATGGTTGTTGTGTTAAGGATGCTCCTCTCTCTCACACACACACACACACACACAAAAGTAAAATAGAAGACCGTTCTCTCATGTATACACAACATATCGGCATCTGTCTATGTCTCACTCTTGCATGATCATTTGCACATTCACACTTCTCTATGTCTCTATCACACGCACACCGTCTCCACATTACCCTTCCGCCACAACACACATATGGACACATACACACGTTCTCTCTCAGTCACACACACAAAATCAGTATTAAAAAAAACTAGGGCGCACCTAAAATGTCCAAATCCAAATAAACACGAACTGGAGCTAAATTCAAATATATGGAAATATTGTAGCGTCAAAAACTTTTCCCGGAAAAAAAAGTTGAGTAATATTCGGGGATTGTTTTCACACACACAAAAAGGTTCGGTGGATGTCCTTCGAGCGCAACACGGTGACGCGCTGTTCGATCGACCGCGCGGCCACGGTTCACGCGCTTGCACAGGATTTCGTATCGTGGCTGTGGTAACTAATAAAGCGCTGCCTAAGTCTAATGTTTACGTGTACTAGTACAGTTTTCTTTTAAGTTTGACCAACCCTATATAAAACTAAACTAAGCTCCCATACGCGCACTCATCAATATGCCGCCGCCGCCGTTGCGCATGCCGATGCCCGCCTGCTCCGGCCAACAATTTCTTGCCCATCACCACCGTGTCGCCGCCAAGCCGAAGGCTCGCCCGCTCACGTCGTCTGCAGTCCCTCCTCGCGATGCCGCCGCGCTTCCAAGCACGCGAGCAGCTGGTGGAGCCACGTCTATGCACGTAGCGTACGAAGAGGAGGATGAGCGCGTGCTCCAGCACGCCGACGAGGAGGAACTAGCGTGTCATTGTCGTCTCCGCCCGCGCGGAGGAGGCGCGCATGGTGGCTGTCGCAGCGGAAGCCGGTCGCGCGCGCGTCGAGCCCGCAAACCGGGTGCCGACGCGGAATCTACCTTCGAGACCTTGAATGCCACGTGGATCCTGCACTCTGAAGGAGCACTTTGGGTCAGTTGACTCTTGTGAGACGTTTGATGCAACATGGATGGCTAGAAGGGCTTCTTCAACCTCCAAAATTTATGCACGGTTTGTCTTCTCAGCCCGCCACACACCTAACCGCCTGCCGCCGCCGCGCCCTCCCCTGAACCGCCTGCCACCACCATGCTCGCCCCACCCCCGCCATCCGTTTAACCCCGGGCACGATCCATTTTTTCCAGCAAACTGCATTCCACACCCAACACTCATAAGATAGATCATGGGCACCCTGCCACCCTAATATAGATACTGGAGTAGCTTCTCTGACATCTTCTTCCTTCGCTCTGTCGAACTTCTTTCACAAATCGACTGACCCAAATTATACTACTACTACGAACGTATTAAGTACAGTAGGAACACGAAGATGCGAGCAGTAGTACCTACTGCAAGAAGAACAGTAGTAAGACATAGTACTAGTACTAGTGTACGTACTAAAGAGTTCAAATAATGAGAAAGAACATAAACATAGTTCGTCTGGGGCCTCAGCACAACACACCCTTGAAAATAAACTAAGCAACTAGTCCGCTTGACATTGCAGTAGAACCAGCATGACCGACGGCATTGCCACCTACTCGGAGTCCGAGTCCACGTCCTCGACTTCGTCCACGTCCCTCTTCCTCTTTGCCGACGCTTCTTTGCTTGAACCGGACACTGGGCTCTGCTTCTTCATCCAACCCTTGTAGATATTTAAACAAAGGTAGGCATCCATTGCTGCATACAGTATGTGATCTTCATCTAATGTCTTCGACTCCCATGCATGATGAAACTCGTGGTGAGGTTTCTTCAGTTTAGCGTACGAAGGATCAATCATGGCTGCTGCCAGGGTCAGCATTGAAGGCTGAGAGGAGGACACCAGGCTTGCCTTCTGGAGATCGAAGCGCTGGCCTACAACGAGGCCTATCCGACCCAGGACATCCTTGTCGTTCCTAAAGTCTACAGTAACGAATTTCACTCTTTTGTCCTTGAGGAAGTTCTTAAAATCCTGGCACTCAACATCGGCATGGCAGATGTGGTAGACCAAGCACACATTATGTACGCAAACCTGGATCACGGCGGGCTTCTTCTTCTCTGCCTCCTTTAGTTTCTTCTCTCTTTGCAGGACTGTGGTGTACTCAACATCTAGCCCAGCGACCCACTCATCCGTTGAACTCTTGAACATGCGTAGGAAGCGAGCAAGGCATGCTTTCACCATCGCGGATCCACGTGTGTAGATGACGAAGAACTCATCGCCGGTGATGGCTCTAACCTGGTACTCAGCGGCGACCATGGAGATTTGGGAGGCCATGGATTTTGGAGGAGGGTTAGGAGAAGTTGAACTGGTGTAATGTGAAAGGACAGGACGACTGGGAGCGAACTGTTGTAAGGTACTGTACTAGTAGAAGACGGGAACGAGTAGGGCATGCGAATGGCGTGGGGTTGCTGGCTTGCCCGGTGGATAAACGGCTGCAAGCCCCCAAAGAGTTCTTGAGAACTATGCGGGACCCACTAGATGTCATGTCTACTAGACCCATATCGTAGGCCTGGCGGTATAGCTTTTGCCTGTTCGCACGCCATGCCGGCGCGTGGGTAACTTCACTTAATTCCGTCAACCGTCGCGCCTCCCACGATCGACCTTCGCCTCCTTCGCGCGGTCGCGCCCTTTGAGACTTCGACCGGCTATAAATGAGCAATTTGTTTTGCCTACTCCGCATGCATGATACTCCCTCTGGTCCTTTTTACTTCCGTCAACCGTTTGCAAAGTGTTTGACCAAATTTATACTACAAATATCAATATCTACAATACTGATTATAATGAGTATAAGAACTACTATTAGATGAGTTAGATGAGTTAAAGATTCTAATCCTGAACTAACCCTAAAGTAACTCTAGCGAAAGAGGTGTTTGGATGACAGGGTTAGATGGAGCACAAATACAGCGAGGTGCCTTCATGGGCGGTGCGAGAGGGAGGAAGGGAGGGAGAGGATGAGAAGCTTCGAGGAAGTGGGGAGGGATCTACTGCAGGGAGAGCGAGAGAAAAATGTGTTTTTTAGTGTCCCGAGAAGAACTAACCCAAATAAGCACCTCTTGGGTGGGTCAGAATTTTTTTGGGTTAGTTGAGTTCAAACTAACCCAAACTAACTCTAACACATGGATCCAAATAGGGCCAAGGTTAGCTATTAGAGTACTACTACCTCCCTTCTAGTTTAGAGGGCTCGGTTCAAAAATTTCACGTACTCTTAGCAAGATAGAGGTGGTGGAATAGTTTTTGTAGTTCTTCACAAAAAAAGTGTTTACCAATGCATGCATGAACACTAGTTGCTCTAACCCCCCTCTCTTCTTTAATTCTTTGCCACATCAGCATGTTTGCTATTCCCCTGTGCATGATACCAGCTAAGATACCACCATTATGGCCAGCCTTAATCATTGCATGCAATAATTTAGTTGCACCTTGAAATATGAACATGTGTGGGGCGTGTATGTTTTTAATGACTTGAGACTATACCTAGCCCGGCATGCAAGATGAGACTTATTATGCACCGTTCCCCATAACTGCAGGAAGCCCGTTCGTCTCCAAATCTTTTCCTCTCCATGTGTGGAAACAATATGCCTGCCAGACTCTCCTTCTCCCTCCGGCGGTCCCACCACTCCACCCCGTGTGAAAAAAATCTGCATGCATGACTCTCCTCCCCCCGCGCTCATCCAATCCGTTGTGACCAGCAATATCTCCACCCCTTTCCTCCCCCGTAATTTACTCCAAAAAATATGCCCACGTAGCTGTTACTCCCTCCTTTCCGGTCTATAGGGCTTATCTCAAAATGTTAGTTTTTCCATTTTATAAGGCTCAATTTGGTTGTTTCCCATCACATGTTCAGATTCCAAGGTGCATTAAATCATTGCATGCAAGTATTAAGAGAAAATTGACCAATGCATGTAATTTATGCATGCATGCATCGCAATTAATGCATTGGTAAACATACTTTTTTGAGGAAACAAGAGCATTAATTGGGTGCTTTTGCAAACTACAAAAAGTATTCCACCACTCACCATCTACCTTGGTTGGTGAGATTTTTGAATTGAGCCTTATAAACCGGAAAGGAGGGAGTACGTTAATCACGCAACATATCTTCCGGGACGCTGCTTCAGTTACTTAACTGCAGGTGCATTGGGTCACTGACATATGGGCCCAACAGGGGTGTGGCCCACATGTCAGTGATGCAACTGGACCTGCAGTTAAGTCAGTGCAGCTCAGTCCATATCTTACGTAGGTGTGCCATTGCTCGCTATAAATACTGCGCCTCCCACGACATTCGGAAGAACGCTCACGTTCATCGCTATCTCCTCCCCCTCCCTCTCACGTCAACCACCATGGCATCGCCCCTCCCAAGCCCTAGGCGACCCTCACTGCACCGCGTGGATGGTGACGCGTCGTTGTTCCGTTCCTCGCCGCCACTAGTGGAGGAGGACGCGTCGGTGTTCCGCTCCTCGCCGCGACACGTCGAGGTGGCCGCGTCGCCGTTCCATTCCTCGCCGCCACTAGTCGAAGAGGACGCGTCGGCGTTCCGCTCCTCGCCGCGACGCGTTGAGGTGGACGCGTCGGCGTTCCCAATCTCGCCAGCACGCGCGTCGGAGGACGCGTCGGCACCCCGCTACGAGGAGAACGCCGCGCCGCCCGCCGAGCCCCCCAGCCTTGAGGAGCTTTGGAAAGAAATGGATGTCGCCTTGTGGGAGGCTTTGCCTCCAACAGAGCGCGCCAAAATAGAGGCGGAGAAGAAGGCCGAGGAAGAGAAGCGTACCGCGGGACAAGCTGCCTGGTAGGTGTGACACCCAAAAATTTTTGTTTGGTTTTATCAAATTCTTTATTTGATTTGAAGGAGGTTATTTAAAATTTTCTTCTAAAGGACTCTCCTTCTCAAAAAATTTCTTTTATGACAAGTATTTTGTTTGGTTTCATCCAAGACTTGATATTTGGTCTTGGAGGTTTTTTATCTTGTGATTTGACTCAACACAAGTGTTTTTCCTTGGAGAAGTTTTTGGAAAAAAAAACCTTTTCTTTTATAATTAGCCCTATGGCATATGGAGTGATCCTTTCCCTTTCAAAATTTCCTCTTGCCATGACCTAAGTGGAAATCCCCCTCCCAAAAGCCATCTCCCCATGTTGTGTCAAGATAAACTTCAAATCCAGCAAGTTAAACTCCCCCATGATTTTATCTCCATATATTCCTAATCAAAAACTTTTTCTGTCCTCTATTTTGACCCTTGGAGATTTACAAAGGAACCACTAGTTCTCCTTTGAGTTTTGCCTCCAAACAAATTTCCCTGGCTAGTCCTTAGAACCCTCAACCAAGATCCAGGAAGATCCACTGGTCTCCAGTTCAAAATTTTCAAATTGTGCTTGCTGCAAGTTTGGGCCATATTTGCAAAATTTGGTGAAATTCATTTGTTTCCTTCTCCTAAAAATCTGAGAAAATTCAGGCAGCCTGTGGATGCATCAAGAGGTCACCTCACCAAGTCCCAGCTCCAGAAAAATTTCCCTCGTGCCCAAATCATATCGTCGAACACCTGGAGGGCACTGTTACTGTCGAAATTCAGAGTTTCAGAGAAACAGTTTCAGAGCCAGTGTCGTTTTCTTCAGAACACCATGTCGATCTCGCCAGTAGCTGCAGTGGCACCTTGCGCCCTGTTCCTCCTTCTTATCCCCGCGCCGCACGGTCGCCTGGACGCTTGCGGGTGTCGGCGGCGAGCTGGCCGAGGTGCATCGCCACATGCGCGGCGGCAGCAGCGCCCGCTGCGGCTGCCAGAGAGGCGCAGCGTGGGACAGCGCCGTCCAGCACCGCCCAAGCCACCAGAGGCCACCGCGTGGCCGTCCCCTCCTCTGTGCACGCTGCAGAGCCGTCGTCGTGAACTGGGAGGCACGGAGCGCGCTCCCTGCCGCCGTCATGCACGTACGGCCGTTCCGTCCAGGACCGGAGCATTACCCCAACCCGACCGAGGTTTTAGCGGAGAAACGGCGACAATGGACCACCACGGTGATGCCAAGTCACCTAAACCTCCTGCCCGACCTCTGCCTCGCCGTAATTGCTCGCCGGCGTTATCCCGTTCACGGCCACCCCCTCGGATCGCCTATAAAAGGAGGTCCCGAGCTTGAACTCGAGCACGCACCATCCCTACACCTCACAAGTACCACGCCAATCCACTGGGCAGACCCCGAGGAAGTCTTCTTCCCCAACTCCGGCCGCCTCGACCCGCTTCGGGATCCGGCAAGATTTGCTCCCGTGTGTGCACCCCGCCTCTCAGCTCATGCCAGTAGCATCCTAGTGCATCCACCCCTCTAACCCACGCACCAATTTGGAGTTTGCAGCACCCACCGGAGAGTTCCACCCTCGCCCGAACCACCGTCCGCCGGAGATAAGGTCGCCGTCGACGTGGTGCTCACCGACGGCCAAGTCCACCACCCACCGACGCGGAAGGACACCCTGAACCC